>NW_005871261.1:1166131-1261110 GCF_000147115.1 Myotis lucifugus | reverse complement strand
GACCAAACCTCCACCCGCTTCCGCCCGGGCTCGGTTCTTGGCCTTTCGCCCTGGAGAGTAAGCGGCTCGAAGGGCCCTCACCACCAGGATTTGGCGTCCACGGAGGACGGGAAGATCCAGCAGCAGGTAAGCGGCCGGCGCCCGGGTCCGCCCGCGCCGGCCCTCGCCCTTGGAGGAGCCCCGGCCCGACCCTGGGCGTTCGGCCTCCGCGCGGCCCCGTCCCCGGCCCCCCTTTCCCCGGGGTGCCCGCGCCCCGGCCCGGAGGACCCCGGCGCCGCCCCCTCCCCACGGCTGCCCCGGCCCTCGCCTTGGCCGCCTGCAGGTTCTCGGGCTCCCACGCCTGGGGCCGCGCGCCGCGTGGGGCGCACCGCGGGGACCCAGGGGGCATTTTCTCGGCCTTTAGAAACCATGGGTTCCTTTCCCTCTGTCTGCCTCCGGGTCCCCTCGGGCCCACGCGCCACCAGCGCTCCCGGAGGAGGCAGAAAGCCGGTGGCAGCGCCGGGCTCCGGGGCGGTGACAGCTTCGGCACCGGGGGCAGGGGTCAGTGCTTGCAGCTTCCCCCACCGCCCCGTCTCCTTCCCCACCCGCTGGCCCTCCGGTCCCGTTACCCGGGCCGGCAGGGGCTCCCGAGAGACCAGACACCCTCTCCTTCCGAAGGGAAGTGTGAAGATGCCTCCGGTGGCGTCGCCGGCATCTTCCCAGCGGGCACTGCCCCCCGTTTCCCGGCGCGCTCGGCATTGTGTCTGTGCCTGGTGGCTGCTGTAGCCCCGCAAGGAGGATATGCCATTTCCTGGAGTCTTGTGCCCGAACTAATTCCTGCTTTTCTTACATAACTTTATGGTTGCCGGCCTTTGGTGGATGCTGATGCCCAAAGAGTGTGTGTGTGTGTGTGTGTGTGTGTGTGTGTGTCGCGCGCGTGCTACAGAATCTTGGTGAACTTGAATGAATTTCAACACTTTGCAAGCGATTCTGCAAAGTTCAGCGAACAGTTAGAAAGTGAAGTGTGAGCCCCGTGCAGTTTAGCCCACTGATGTCCAATGCACTAACCGTGCTGTGAAACGACTGGACCGTGGAGCGGTGTGTGACGCACGGTGGTAGGAATGCCGTGCGAGGTTTACTGTTGTGTGGAGTGTGGTTCACGTTGATGCACATTTCATCTCAAGCCTAATGAATGAGTTGATACATTTAGAAATCAGCGTTGGTATTGGTGCGTGGTTTGCAGCGTATCTGAGAAAAGATTGACTTCCTATTGGGTGGCATTTCCTCTTTACCTACCTTACACTAGGAAAGAATTTCCTTTGCATGGCCATGCCAGCTGAGGCTTAAGACATAGGTACTTCAGAAACCCTAGAAAACACTGCACATTCATCTCTAAGGAAAGATTGGAAATCTTACGTGAGTCCTGGTTACTTGCCCCCTTCTCTCGTTTCCTGGTGATGGATTCCCTGAGGCCCTCATGAAGGGAGACAGGGAATTAACTCGCGGGTGCTGCGATTTGGGGATCCCTTCTCCTATTGGCTCTTCTTCAGTATTGTCTTTGGCCACAGCTATTTATACTTCATGACATTGATTTCTCCTTCCCATTTTTGTGTCCTGCCACTCAGCTGAGAAAGTAGCCCATCTGAAAAAGCAAAGCTGGTAGAAATGTATTACTTTTATGCTAAACATGGCAATAGGAAAGTAGAATCAGATTTGGTTTTTATTTTCTAAACAAATTCCTTCGTTTTGCACATCGATATGTATGTTTTAGTGGGGAAAGGTATGGGTTGCATCAGAAAGGGAGAAGTCTAAAGAATTTTCTGGATCTCGGCCAAGTCACCACTGCAGTAAGTTATTAGGCTTAAAGTTAGGAAAGCCAGGTTCTTTACTACATACCTTTTTAAATGATCCTTTTCAGTGAATTTTCCAATATTTTGCTACACAAGATATACTTAGATTCCAGAAATCATAAAAATTTATACTAGAAGAAATAAACTTGGTGACTATGTTGTAACAATAGGAGGCTAGGGAAGGAAAGTTGGATTTAATCAGAGGAAGAGGCTGCAGGTATAAAGAGGTGGATATCATAGTCAGCTTCTGAGTACCAATCTGATAGCCGTGTGTGCATTACCCATGCTGCCCTTTCAGCAATAATTTGAATGCAGGCAAAATCCAGACTTCCGTTATAATTGTGATTATCACATTTGGATATACTTGTTAAAGAATCGCAAGATCCCGTCAGAATGTAGATTTGAGTATACTGCAGATCTATCCATACATTCAGAAACATAATTAAAAGCTTACTATATATATTGTGTCCTACATGACATGCCACATTCCTTGTTTCTTGTTTTTGGTTATACTATCTGAGTATGCTTTCAATTTTAAAGTTGCCTAATATCAGGGAAAAGGCCAAGGGCAAATTGAAATAACAGATCTTAGAAAACTAGAGTGACTAATACCTTTTGAAACTCTTCACCTGATATTTAAACCTATTTAAATTAGATATAATAGGTCATTGTTTTCATAGTGAGTGTGGAGAAGTACTTATGAATTAAAAATCAGAGTTTCCCAAGTATAGTTTTAAAGAGACATTTTACATCATTATAAAGTTTAAAATACAGTAAGTAGTCCTTCCCAGGAGAAGAGACTGAACATTCATTTGTTTTTTCTATTTCTAGCCTTAGCAGATGATAAAGATAGGCACCCACAAGCTCAGACTGCAGACTTGTGAACATGCATATAGATTGGAAGCCCTGGATCTGTAAAGGGGTGGAAATGGGGACTCAGTCAGAGCCAGGAAGCAGACATTCCTCCGCAGCCTCCTCATAGTCAAAGCTGGGGCTGCTTCTGGCAGTAGCAAGTGTCTATGAGTTGGCATGGCAGCTCAGGAAATTGTTCTTTCCACAGCCCCTGCTCCAGCGAGGAAGCATGTCTGTAGTGTTTTGAGGCTCCATGTTTACTGAGCCACCACTGAACTCCCAGGAGCATTGTCCAGGAAATCCCGGAGCTGGGATGTGAAGAGAATGCTCTAGTCACTAAGTTCATTCCCCCTGGGGTCAGGGGATATCTAAAAAAGGCTCCTTCCTTCCTTATCTTCTCCAGTTCTGTGTTTTTCTCCCAGCTTTGGCTTTGGAATACTCCTGAACCATTAGTGTCCCTGTACCTGAAGACCAGGCCCTCTGATGTTATTTGAGCAGGGTCCTTAACTTGGAGTCCATGGATTTGAGCAGTGGACTGTTATAATCTAGTCACTAGGAGGATCTACCCTTGTGTAATCAGGCCAATGGATTTTTGGTTGACTTCATTGTGAAGAAGAGGCTTCAAGATAAACATTTTTTTGTTTCATTTTTATGTTCTTTTTGCTTAATTACTAGTATAGCAACATCTGTTTTCTATTTTTATCAAAAGTGTCTAGCACCCAGCCAGCATGACTCAGTGGTTGAGTGTCCACCTATGAACCAGGAGTTCACAGTTCAGTTCTCATTCAGGGCATATGCCCGGGTTGTGGGCTCAATCCCCAGTGTGGGGCGTGCAGAAGGCAGCTGATCAATGATT
Organism: Myotis lucifugus; assembly: GCF_000147115.1. Lineage (NCBI taxonomy): Eukaryota > Metazoa > Chordata > Mammalia > Chiroptera > Vespertilionidae > Myotis > Myotis lucifugus. The sequence goes on along the minus strand of NW_005871261.1, from coordinate 1,257,573 downwards.
CTCATCATTGATGTTTCTGTCTCTCCCTTTCTCTCTGAAATCAATAAAAATATATATTTTTAAAAGTGTCTAGCAACTCACTTGCATTGGAGATTAAATAAATTTGTAGATTAGCTTGAGAGCCTAGCTACTATATATTACATCATTTATGGGGGTGTGGGAATTGTTTCCTGTTCTAATAGATGGATTCTTGAAATGTTACAAGTTTGTTTGTTGCAGCCTATTGAGTCAAAAAGTTTTAACTAAATAGAGTATCATATTTTTCAGCTCTCTTATAACATTATAATATTTATATTCTTGGCTACTGTTTCCCTCTCCTGTAATCTTAGAATGATAGAATTTTAGATTTGGAAAAGTTATTTAAGAATATATCATATAACTCTTAGACGAGAAAGTCACCCCAAGTCACATAACTAATGAATGGTATTTAGTTGTAACAACCAGTAAAAATGTATTTATCTGCAGTAGCATACAAGTGAGCACTTTGTAATCAGTAAATTTGAAGTGCCCATCCCTTTCTGGTAACACCTACAAATGAAGGAATAAAAACAAAAGCAAAAATAGGAATAATGAAGTAAATATCTTCCCTTTTCCAGTTTGCTTTACCTCTGCATTATGTTTTGTGGTGACTTCAAATTGGGGGTAGGTGGACAGGGAGGGTCCCAAATAGGTGTGAATTAATTTGGGGGTCACTTAATCATTTTCCCTCCTATTTATCAAGTAGATGTGTTAGGAGTGCAGATCCTTTTAACTACTCAGAACAAACAAGGTTTCTAACAAAATGATGCCCTGAAGACTAAATCTTTATCTATTGATTTCTAATAGCTTATAAGTGAAGGAGGGGCTTAATTTTGGTCAGATGTTAAGTAATTTGGTTAATCTGGGAGAGAGCATCGATATAGTACCATTAAGCTGACAGCTTTTCAAAACTGCACCCATCTTTTTGCCACGGAGTACTGTTTCCTTGTTTATACACTTCAGGGATTTACTTGTACCTGAGAGGTCATGGTGGTTATTCACTAACTTGCTAGGCACCTGATAAACCTTTGCAGTTTGTCCTAGACTTCGGCATCAAAGTGATTCTTATTCAACCCACTATTTTTAGATATTTCCCACTATTATTTTTCTCCTTATAAATTACCCAAGTATTAATTTTATCTATACTGCAGAGTAGTAATAGGAACTTGGAAATCAACAGAGATGAACTATAACTTTAAATATTTTCCCCAATTATTTATTGAACAAGTATTTATTGGCTGCTTACTTTTTTTTGCCAACTTTTTTTCCATTGGCTACTGTGACACAACATTCTCATTTTTCTTTAGCAGTGAGCAAAGTACAGCTCTTTTTTTAACTTTTTTGTTTGTTTTGCTCTTCTTACTCCACTTATCTTTTAGATCAGTGGTTCTCAAATTTTACTTTGCACAAAAATAATCTGGTTCTTGACTGAAATGCAGATTCCTGGGCCATTCAGAGGGTCTAAATCAGGAGGTTGGTGGTGGAGCCAAGGATTCTACATTTTTATCAAACTCCTCAGGAGATTGTAATGCAGATGGTTCACAGATCATTCTGGGAAATTCAGTTTTTTACATTGCTCTTCCTCCAACTTCTGTCCTAAGCCTTCTCTTTTTACTCTTTACATACACCTGGTCAATCTCATCCCTTCTCAGGACTTAAAGTTACCGTATATATGCTGCGAATCTCCATATTTCTTTCTACAATTCAGGTTTTTTTCTCCAGAGTTATAGATTCAAGACCTTTATATTAGCTTTTAATTCCATGTGAATGTCCTCTAGGTACTTCAAACTTCATATGATCAAATCTCAACTTATTTTACCCCGACACCTGTATCATGCTCTATTTTCCCAAATTTAATGAAAGACACTACCATTCACCATCCACACATTTGTCTATGTCAGAAATCTAATTGCCTCTTTTAATTTCTCCCTCCCTTAATCCTTACCAACATCTTTCAGTTTTACTTTCTAATTATATCTTCTTCCCATAGCCACTATCATTACTGTAATTCAGTAATGAACATTTGAATTAGAAAAGTAAAGCAGGGCATTGTAAAAACAAATATCTAACATCTTGGGAGTATTAAAAGGAATAAAATGGCCCTAGCCAATTTGGCTCAGTGGATAGAGTGTCGGCCCGCGGACTGAAGGGTCCTGGATTCAGTTCCGGTCAAGGGCACGTACCTTGGTTGCAGGTACCCTGGCCCTGGCTGGGATTCGTGCAGGAGGCAACCAATCGAAGTTTCTCTCTGTCTCTCCCTCTCCCTTCCACTCTCTCTAAAAAATCAATGGAAAAATATCCTTGGGTGAGGATTAACTAAAAAGTAATAAGTAAATAAAGCTTTTAAAAAATAAAGTAATAAAATGAAGTCCTTCCACCTCCACCCATTCTTTTAGACTATTAGCCTACCTGCTCCATGAAGGGAGTGGCTATATCACCTTCTCTGCAACTCCATCATCTCTCACGCTGCTTAATCCCATGGGCTAGTTTCTGTTGAGAGGATGATGTAAGGAAAGGAGAGAAGAGGTTCCTGCCTTTTAGGAATTTACCATTGTCTGAATGAAGCCTTACCATACTCATTAGTGTGCTAGTCACCTGGAGACAAGCCTAAAGGAAGCCTCAGATGTCCAAGAATCAGCAATCAGCCTTCAGAAAAGGTGCTGTACACAGGTGAGAAGAGCCACAATTTCAGAGATTACTCTTCCTGTCTACTGTGATCAGGTTGTGTGTGCAAGGGAAGTCATCCACTCCGTCACCGATATGTCCAAAAAGTCACCTTTATTGCTCAGACATCGTAAAGTATGGAGAAGCAATGAGAGACAATAAAATAGTGACAAACAAGAAAAGGAGGAAAAAAGAATTGGAAGGGGCAGAGGCAGATAGTTGAGAAATGGCAGCTGCACTGTTGAGGAGGGTCAGGATCAGCCGTGGGGCTCAGCAGTTGCAGCTCAGAAGCAGTGGTGGAAGTGAACAGAAGGCAGTTTGATGGGGAGGAATAAGAGGGCTTGCCATCCCGTCAGGTCAAAAATGAGAACAGCTTTGCATTCCAAAATGTAGGGAGCAGGGTGTGAATAGGACCGGTACCTCGGCTGTACTCCACGATGGCAAAAGCAGTAGAGTGGCTCTTTTTTAGCCAGACATCTCCAAAGAGTCACTGTGCACAGCTCTTCCCTGTCTTTGCCTAGGTCTCTTCATCCTCGCATTTCCTGTCAAGATTCACGGAGCCTTGCATGTCGCCAAATTCAGTGCTCAGTTCTGAGTCAGCTTAGCTCAACCTCTTAGCAAGCCAGCATTTGTCCTCAGACCTTATTGCACTATTTTCTTACATGGCTTTTAGGACCTACACTCCTGATTTTCCTTCTAAATCCCTGGCCATGACTTTCCATTCTCTTCTGCAGAATTCCTCTTTTCTTCATAAGCCTTAAATGTGGGTGCGCCCCTTCTCTTCCCTCATACCTGTGCTCACCAGATGATCCTATGCAGTCTCATGGCATAAAATACCATGATTATTCCGAGGACTCCCAAATCATACCTGCAGTCTCTCCCTGAACTCCAGACTCACATATCCAACTGCCTACTGAACATCTACACTTAGCTCCACTGGCACTGTATTGTAATATATATTTCATTGCTTGCTTTCTATAAGAACATAACGCAGGGCCTAAAACAGTGACTGACATGTGGTATAAATTCAGGAAATGCTGATTAAGTGAAAGGAAGAGAATGTGCATGTCTGTGTGCAAGCAATTACTTACACCTGTAATAGCTCTTGCATGTCATCTCCGCCTACTGAAGAGCCACCATCATGTTAGTAATCTGGAGGAGGGAAAGTATGTTTACTTTAATGGGGATAAACCAATTCCTTCGTCTCTCTGTTATGAATAAAAGGTGTAGGCAACTTAAGACTTCTCTAAAAACCTGGTATCGGAACCAGTGTTGTAAAACCGTGTCTCAGATAATCTCCTTTCCTGTTGAGTATTTGGATATACTACTTCCTTAACACACCTTTTATGATATGCTCAAATAACTCATATTTTAGGTTGTGGCATTATTACATTAATTGCATATGTAAATTTAGGTAAGTTACTTAATATTAAGGAACTTCTTTAATAGAAACATGTACAAAAGAAAGATTTATTAAAAACTTAGCCCTGGCTGGTATGCTCAGTGGATAGAGCAACGGCCCACACACTGAAGGGTTACAGGTTCAGATATCCAGTCAAGAACAGGTACCTCGGTTGTGAGTTCACTCCCCACCCCCAGGTGGGGCACATGTGGGAGGCCACCAGTGGATGTGTCTCTCACATCAGTGTTTTTCTCTCTCTCCTGCTCCCTCCCCCCTTCCACTCTCTCTTAAAAGCAATGGAAAAAATATCCTCAGGTGAGGATTAACAACAAACAAACAAAATGTATAAGGTCATGACAATTTTATATAAGCCTAAGTATATATTTGCTTTCAAGACATACTACTGGGCGTTCACACTGGACAGATCATACTGTGCCTCCCACATTTGTTTAGTCAAGTAGTAACTACTTCGTGAATCTAACTTTAGAAAAGAACTCACTCATGCATTTTTTACTAACCTCTTACTTCAGTCCTCACTTTCCCTCTGAGGCACTTAGTTATTTTTTAATTAAAATCAGGTGACTGCCAAGAGGGAGCCTAATGGTCAGTCTTTTCCACTTGAGTGGGGAGTTGAGATGGGTAATTAATCTTTAGTAAAACTCAAGGGAGTAGAGTACCTGCCAAACATGGCCAAATGGAGTCAGGAACGTTTTTATTTGAGCACGTATTTGCTGAGTGCTTTTTGTGTGCCCATTAACACTTGGCTGGCTTAGCTCACACATTCTACACCCGTTTGAGTGATTTCTTTGTTAAGTACTTGGAAGACAGCGGTGAGGGAGAATCTGCCCCTGCCTTCATAGGGTTTGTATTTGATACAGTCACACATGGAAGTGACTGTAATTTAGGATTTCAACAGGAAACTTTCGTTGTAATAAAACAATTTAATGCCTGTATTTCACTGAACACTTTACCAAGTATTTTCCTATTATCTCATTTTTATTCTCATACAGACCCAGAAAACGTGGGTATTGATCTCTTATAAGTAAAGAAATTTAGGCTGAGTGTGGTTAAATTCCTTGCCAAAGGCTATGCAGGTAAGAAGTCGCAGAGTGTGAACTTAAGCCCAGATTTGATTCTAAACTCTGTTTTCTTTGCTGCAGTGCTAAACATTGATACAAACAATAACAAAAATTGTGTAGTTTTATTTGTAACACAAATACCAAAATTAAATAATTTTTTCAATTTTATAATTGAACTTAAAATTATAAAATACATGCTCATTGTTCAAGTTTTTTTTTCAAGCTACTTAGCATGTTATAAAATGAAAAGTGAAAGTTTTGTAACTACTCACAAACCTTCCTGGAAGCAATCACAGAATTAGTTGTGCATTCTTCCAAAAAGTTCCTTTTCATTTGCAAACACACACACACATATACATGTAGATTTGTTTTAAACACACAGCTGGAAACATTATGTCTCACCATTATCTTTCATTCACTTAATAAGACGTAAACATCTGTCCGTGTCAGAAATAAAAAGCTAACCCCTTCTACCTTAAGGCTGTATAGTATTCAGGTGTATAGATATTCTGTGACTTATTTAACCAGTTCCTTAATGAGGGACATTTAGATAGTTTCCAGGTTTGCCCAGTGTGAACATGGTCATACATATATCTTTGTGTGCTTCTATTGAGTATGTCTGTCTGTAAGATAAATTCTTTGACATGGAATTTCCTGGTTGTAAGAATGCATTTTATTTCATTTTCTTAAGTATTGCCCACTTGTCCTCCTAAGGGACTGCATCAGGAGTGTTTGAAAATACCCAACAGTGTTTGGACCATATAAAACCTTTGTTCATAATCCAATTCTAGTGAAAAACCATTCTTCCATCCATTACGCTTCACTAAAGTGTTGCAGCCATAAGTAGAAGTCTGGACAAAAGGAACCTTCAGTTTGGTTTTATCTTCATAGAAAAATTAAACCTTTGTCATTAATGCTTATTTCACACTTGTTGGGATTGCAGTCAAGCTGGAGGTTCCCCCCGACTCTCTGCCCACAGTTGATACAACTAATGCTTTGATGAGTAATCAAGTTAAACTTTATTCAGTTGTGTCTTTTTTAGAGCAACATTTTCTAGCTTGAACAGCAGGTAATTTCCTGGCTGTTGAGTTTACTATTACCTGAGTAATGAGAAAGTTACTAAGATCCCATTTCTGGCACTGATTTTAGTGTCACTTTTCCAATATTTGGTTAACACATCTGTCTCAGCTTGGGGTGCTGTAACAAAATACTGTCACCTGGGTGGCTTAAGCAACAGAAGTTTATTTTCTCACAGTTTTGAAGATCACCAGGGTCAGATTCTGGGAAGGCTCTCTTTCTGGCTTGCAGATAGCTGCATTCTTGCTCTCACAGGGCAGAGAGAAAGAAAGTAAGCTCTCTGGTGTCTCCTCTTAAAAGGTCACTAATCCCATCCTGCAGGGCCCAACCTCATGACCTCATCTAAACTGAATTACCTCCCTGGGCCCATTCTCCAGTTATCACTTGGGGGTTAGGGCTTCAATGTATGTATTTTAGGAAGATACAACTCAGTACCCATCTAGCTAAAAACTTTTAAACTGCCATGGTTTTTATTAATCTCCATTATGTCCAGTATTATTTCTGGCACTTAGTGGGTGCTTATATTAGTTTCCTAATGCTGCTGTTAAAAATCACTAATTGAGTGATTTAAAACAACACAAATTTATTATTTTACTGTTCTCTGTGTGAGAAGTCCAACTTGTATTTCACTATACCCAAGGGGACAGAAGCAGTATATCTTACGGGAGGTTCTAGGGGAGAAACCATTTCCTTGCCTTTTCTAGTTGCCACCCACATTCCTTGCCTCTTGCCTCCCTCCCCCACTTTTTTTTTCAGATCATGAAATAGAGGAAATATCTAATGGTGTACTTTGATATTTTAAACAGAGGAAATGTTTAATGGTGTATTCTGATATTATTTTAAACATCACCAAACCTAAACAAACAAAAATAACAAATAATAACAGGAACAAAGATGGTGCAATGATTTTGCCAACATCAATCATTACTTTTTTAATAAAAGTGTACAGAAATTAGTTAAATTGTAAAAGCCAGTGGCATTGACACAAAGAAGAATTACATTTACTTGTGGGATACTTCTGGGAAAATGGGAATTCTATTCAGGAGATTGATTATTTGAGAAATGTTAGCAAGTTCCCAATGAAGGGAGAGAGAGGGGTTTCATAGGAAATTAGGATTTCAAGTGCTCAAGCAATTGATATTGTTTATCTTTATTTCAAAGGCAAAGTCAGCCTCTTTTTTTGTTGTTTGTTTGTTAATGCTCACCTGAAGATATTTTTCCATTGATTTTTAGAGAGAGTGGAAGGGTGAGGTAGAGAGCAGAGAGAGAGGAACATTGATGTGAGAGAGACACATCCATTGGTTGCCTCCCTCACATGCCCCAACCGGGGCTGGGGATTGAGCCTGCAACCGAGGTACATGTCCTTGACCAGAATTGAACCCAGAACCCTTTAGTCTGCGAGCTGATGCTCTATCCACTGAGCCAAACCAGCTAGGGCAGCCTCTTTATACTGAACCAAGAATAAGCAGTGTCTAAATATTTGCCCTGGCAGAATTTGCTCCAAGGTGCTTATTATGTTTTTTCCTTTTTTCTTACTGTTGTGGCTGAAGTTTATTTATAGTTCAATATACTTGATAAGCAAAAATGATACTAAGATAATTTTTTCTTTTGTATGTATACTATGTGTGTGGACCTGGATCTTTTCTACCTTTTAGTCTACTTGTGGATGTTCATGCAATTTTTTTTTAGTTAAACTTTTTAGTGAAAGTTTATAACACAGTTTTAAAAATTACTGGGCTCAAGGGGCCAGCTAGTAAACTACATCATCAATGTTGTGGGTTTCTTTGCCCAATTCAGCGAGGAATTAGGTTAAGGAAACATGAAAAGAGATAGCAGGCAAATCCTGGGCCCAAGGATAGTTTTGATTTCTCAATTCTCCTTATTCTCTTTTTACCAGAGGTGTTGGGGAAGCATCTGAGATGACCACTGGTAGCAAATCTAGTACAGCCCTCTTTCGGAGCGTATTGGGCCACTTCCCTGAATATACCACCAGCTATGCCCATTTTATTGAGGGGGAAATGGGTATGCCAGTATCCCGGGGATACTGAAAGACAGTGAACTCAAAATGGTGTTTGTGGGAGCTGCGCCTGTGTTCTCATTGCCCCAGAGTACCATCAGTTCACTTGCTTCTGAAGCTGTCACCAAATCTGTTAACAAAATTCACCTGAGTGAATGTGAAGATCTAGTTGGTTTTATTATGTGATTCATAAATCAGACAGCATCCCATTTAGTAACTAGAAGGGCACTCTCTCTTGGCCCCTTTGTATTACATCTTCAAAGCCAGCAACATTGTACCTCTGACCATTTCCCCTTAATCACATCTCTCCCTTTGACTTCCCTGTTCCACTTTGTTGTTGTTATAGAGCTGACTACTTTTATTTATTTTTAAATATTTTTTCATTTTTAAAATTATAGTTGACAGAACTATTCTACTTTTAAGGACCCTGTGGTTACATTGGGCTCACCTGGATGATCCAGGTTATACTCTCTGTCTTAATTAAGGTAATCTGAATATCCACCTCAACTCTACCAGTTACCTTAATTTCCTTTTGCCATGTAACCTAACATATTCAGAGCTTCGGGGAATTGGGACATGGACATTTATTAGACCATTATTCTATGTTTCATAAATATTTGCTGCTGGAATGAGAATCACTTCTGAGTTACATATAAAACAATTCTGTTTAGCTACATTGTTTCTGTAGATATTTACAAGAATATCATAACTATTGGAATGATAAATATCCATGACTCTTCTGTCTTGATTCAGTGTTTCATTCTCTTTCCTTGAAAATTGTAAATTGTCTACTTTATTCATTGTTTTTTTGTATAGTTCTTGCTTACATAAATCAGAAAATGTAGGCTAAAGGTACTTTTATTAGAAGTTGTTCATGTTTAAATTGAAAAATTAACTTGACTATCAGTTAGGAAAATGGTGTTTATTTGACATGAATATTCTCACAAAATTGGCTGCAACACTACATATCCAAATCCAGATTATAGCTATACTAGAGGCCCAGTGCATGAATTTGTGTACGGGTGGGGTCCCTCAGCCTGGCCGGCGATCAGGGCCGATCGGGGCCATCTTGCCCAGTCGCAATCAGGGCCAATCGGGGATGGCCGGGGGGATGGACCGCAGGAGGCTGGCCAGCCACGGGAGGTGGCTGTGGGAGTGCACTGACCACCAGGGGGCAGATCCTGTGTTGAGCATCTGCCCCTTGGTGGTCAGTGCACGTCATAGCAACCGGTCGACCGGTTGTTCGGTTGACCCGTCATAACGGACACTTAGGCTTTTATATATATAGATAATATACTTCAAATACCTAGATTATTTCATGTGACTTTAAGCACGTACAACTGTGTCTTCCAGGAACTATGCAAAAAAAAAGTAACATCTAATTGAGGGTAAGACTTTTAAAACTAGGGATATAAGGCCATAAAAATTCATGAGATGGTCAGGATTCAATATTTTTGTTTATTTAAAGTTTATATTTAGTTTTGATAACTTGATAGCTTATAAAATTGAGACTGACTTTTAATTTCTCATTAAAATACTGGACAAGTACTCTAGAAGCAAAAATGTCATCTTTAAAAAAATATTTCCGAAACCCACACAGTTCATAATAATAGTGTTTTATTGATCTTATACAAGTAAATGTTTCTAGTGAAAGACCTGTTCATATTAATATTAAAGTTTTGACAATTATAGGCAGGAGCCTGTGTACTTCCCTCTCAAGAGCTGAGGGTGACTGTTATTTTGTGAACTTGCACTTCTCTAGACCTGAAAGAAGGTGCATGCAAAGTGGGCAGACTCTTCTGCCTCCCTCATCCCTTCCCTCTAAAACTCACCTTGCCACTATATTAGTACTAGAGGCCCAGTGCACAAAATTCGTTCACAGGTAGGGTCCCTAGAAACTGCCAGCCAGGACCTCCCTTCCCACAGTTGGCTGGCCGGCCCCGCCCCCTGGTCGAACTTCCAGTCGAACTCCTGGTTGAGAGGACAATTTGCATATTAGGCTTTTATTATATTAGTATGATGGGAGTCACAAAGGTGAGGGCTCCTTGGATGATTAGTTGAAAATGGCAATGACCTAGATTTAAGATCAGGATAAAAATCTGAGGGGAGGGAGATAAGGAACAAGAAAATACAATAGATGTTGCTTTTTGAAGTGTTTTGCCTGGCCCCCACATCTGTGAGAGAAACTTTTTCTCTATAAATATACAAGGAAAAGCTACAAAATTGTTCCTCAGACCTGAGCTTACACTTGTCATTAACCAATGAACTTATATGCATACTAGAGGCCCAATGCACGAAATTTGTGCAAGAGTAGGCCTTACTTCCCCCAGCTGCCAGCACCGGCTTCCCTCTGGCATCCGGGACCCGGACTTCCCTTGCAGCCCCGGCTTTGTCATCCAGAAGGACATCCAGTCTAATTAGCATATTATGCTTTTATTATTATAGATGTGCATAGCTCATGGACAGACAGTTGTGCAGGGAAGGCCTGGAAGGAGTCAGTGGGGTGGGGAGGGGATATCTGTATACTTTCAGCAATAAAAATAAGTTTTTAATAAATACATGTTGCATAGTGCTCTAAAGATTCCTTTTAACAAGATGACCCATAGATAGCACTTTAAAAAAAAAAAAAAAAGGAACTACTTTATATATTTAAGTAATATGTGTTCCCTGTAGAAAAAGTCAGAAAACACAAGAAAAGAATGATTGTTACCCTCCAAAGTCCCTTTGCTGGAAGCTTCAGAATGCCAAAACTAAAAACATCAGAGTTTGGAGTAAGGAAAGGTTTATTGACCAAGAAGGCACCAACCAAGAAGATGGGGCCCTGGTAGTTCCTCAAATCCATTTTAAGAAAGTACAAGATTCAGGCTTCTTTTATGTCAAGGGAAGGGAAAATGGGAGGGGCTATTTTTGTAAAAATTCAAGCCCCACACAGAATTCCTCTAATGATTAGCTTGTCTAAAGCAGGAGCCAGAAGGCCATGAGAACAACGCAGGCTTGAACAAGTGGAGTCAGAGAGATAGCATTTCACTGGGTTCATAATCATCCAGAGTCCACCAACTAGAAACTACCATTCTCGAAATATGATATATGAAATGTCAGCTGGATTTAAAGGATATTACCATTCCTTTTGACTATTTGTATAAAATAAGAGGACATAGGTTCTGAATATTGACTCATAGTGGGCCTGGTTGAGTGGATGGCGTGGTATTTGTAATCTTCTAAGAAGGAGGGGTGTTTGAAAGGAGAGAAATTCGAGCTGATTGGCATTTGCCAAGGATAATTATCATGTCTTACAATTTAAGAACTTGAAGATACCTCAATAAAAATATATGTCAGGCTATAAATCATTTACTGCTAACCCTTATCTGGCGAAGGTCCATGCCATTTGCTGCCATGTAAAAAGAGAAACACAGCTGTCAGTGGACTCCCTTCCTTCTGCAGATCACTTTATACCTCCTCTAGCTGCTGTATCTTGTTGAAATAAAAGCTTCAAGGAAATGAAAAGTATTTCCTTATATTTGAATGTTGGCCAAACCCATGCTATTCAAATATATAAAGCCCTGGTTATCTAGTATCTTTTTAATCTAAAACTAAGATTATACTTTAAATCGTGGGTGGGGAAACTTTTTTCTGCCAAAGGCCATTTGGGTATTTATAACATCATTCTCCGGCCATACAAAATTATCAGCGAAAAATTAGCCTACTGTATTTTGGTCAAACAATTAACTCACCCCGGATGCGTTGGAAGGGCCAGACATTTCCCACCCCTGCATTTAGTTCTCTAATGTAAACTTTCATTTATCTCATTCTTTTATTCCTCTTACAATTCTCCAAATACCAGGTAATCAGACTGGTTAGGTATTTTGGAATAGGAATGTCATATTCCCACTTTCACTCTCACTCCTCCAATATTTTTTTCTAAAAAATCCTCACTGAAAAATACTTTATATAAAGTCACATACTAAATAGCCACCTCTTGAGAAATAGATAAAGTTGCAAAGTAAGCAGACTTTCTATGGCTTTCTTATGTATAGCTCTTTTGTACTCTTAGCCACTGGCTGTAGCTTTTACATTTTCTCCTATAAAAATTTTGGTATGCTATAACATATCACAAATATATCATATTGTAAAGAAGATTGATGGGCTTTGAATTTTAAATTGGTCCAAATTCAATTTATTATAGTAGCTTTCATACATGCCTGTTGGGAATTTGTTCAACTACTATTGAAAAGAGAAGCAAAATTTTCCACCTCTTATTGAGATAAACAACATTTTGCTTGTAGGCCTTTGGTGGGCGTGATTATTTGATATAGATTTACAGCTCAGGTGGCCATGTATAGGCATTGCTATTATATTTTTAGTTCCTTTTAAATTCAGAAAAGTTTTTTTTTTTCAGTATAAGGCAAAATTTTTATTAAGGGGGCCAAAGAATTTGCCTCAGAAGGCAAAAATTCAGATAAGTTTCAATGTAAATTCCAATATAGTGGGAAGGCCAGGTAGCAGTGAAAGGATTTCATCTTAAAAGCAAGACCAGGAGAGGTGATAATTATGTAACTAGATAATAGTAATTATGTAGTTCAGATCATTGCAATGAAAGTATGAGTGGAAGTTACTTGGGACTAGCATTTCTTTTTCTTCTGGCCTCTCCAAGATGGTAGAATGAGCAAAGGCAGGTAAGTTTTATTGTAGTCACTCAACATTGTCCAGTTGTTTTGTGTATATAATTAAAGCCAACCTTATTTTATGTTGTTCTTATCCCCTCTTTTTAAAATAATTTTTAATGGGCTCTCATATTTACCAAGGTTTAAGCTAGGCTATCTTCTGCAGGTAAAAAGTTAGCTCTAAAATCAATTAGTTGAGCAGATGTCAATTTCTTAGAGGTTATAAAAAGATAGTTTCTTCTCAGAATGGAACTTCCTGAAGGGCTGGTGTATAATTTGGCAACCCAACAATACGAGATAGCGTGAACTTCATTTTATCCCTTAGGTACCAAGGACAGTCAATGTCTTAGATTTTTCTGAAATTCAAAAGATGTATATAAATGTATGTGAATTATTCTTCCTTATTTTAAAAGTGTTATGTGTACATTCCCAACAATTTAAAAATAAATATGTGTATGTAAAGTAAAAGCATGAATACACCTCTCCTTTCTATCCCATTTCCCAAAAGACACCACTATAAGCCAATTTAGTTTGTGCATACACAGACTTGTATACATCTCTGTCTATAAAAGTGTACACATAATTTCTTTAAAAAATCATAGTATACTTATTATTCTTTATTGTTTTTAGTTAACTATACATTGTGAACATTTTTGCAGGACAGTAGGTCTAGCTTTCTCTATCCCATTCCCTTGGATAATGGATTTCCCTATTTCCTTACTGATGGATTAGGTTTTTGTTTTGTTTTTTTCAGCTAAGGTCTTATAGTGAGCATCCTTGTATATATATCTGCCTACTTGTTTAAGAATGACTATAGGATAGTTTCCTAGAGTTTATATTTCCAGGCCAAAGGGTATGTACTTATAACATTTTGATTATGTTGTCAGATAACCCTTTAAATAAGAATAAATTTATAAACCTGCTATCAACATATGAGAGTTCGTTTTTCTACATCTTCAATGATATAGTCGCTTGTTTATGATCTAGAGAACATAAGTTATAAATACTAAATCTCAAGGTTATTTATATTTTTCATTTTTGGCTTCTATAAATCATTTTCAAAACTTGGTCCTACTCATACAACTTAACAAAAGGGAGATTAACAATCCAATAATAAAAAAAAAATGGGCAAAGGACCTAAATAGACACTTTTCGAAAGAGGACATACAGAAGGCCAAGAGAAATGTGCTCAAAGTCACTAATCATCCTAGAGATGCAAATCAAATGACAATGAGTTACCATCTCACACCTGTCAGAATGGCTATCATCAACAGATCAACAAACGACAAGTGCTGGTGAGGATATGGAGAAAAAGGAACCTCCTCTTACACTGCTGGTGGGAATGCAGACTGGTGCAGCCACTGTGGAAAACAGTATGGTGTTTCCTCAAGAAATTAAAAATGGAACTCCCATTTGACCCAGTGATCCCACTTCTAGGAATATATCCAAAGAAATCAGAAACACCAATCAGAAAGGATATATGCACCCCTATGTTCATAGCAGCACAATTTACCATAGCTAAGATTTGGAAACAGCTGAAGTGCCCATCAGCAGATGAGTGGATTAGAAAACTGTGGTACATCTCCACAATGGAATACTACTCTGTAGTAAAAAAAAAAAAAAAAAGGAACTCTTACCATTTGCCACAGCATGGGTGGACCTGGAGAGCATCATGCTAAGTGAAATAAGCCAGTCAGAGAAAGATAAATATCACATGATCTCACTCATTTGTGGAATATAATGAACAATGTAAACTGATGAACAAAAATAGAGCCAGAGCCAGAGAAGCATCGATCAGACTATCAAACCTCAGAGGGAAAGTAGGGGAAGGTGGGGGTAAGGGGGAAAGATCAACCAAAGGACTTGTATGCATGCACATAAGCCTAACAAACGGACACAGACACCACGGGGGTGAGGGCATGAGTGGGGGGGTGGGAGGGGCAATGGGGGATATGGACACATGTAATACCTTAATAAAGAAAGAGAAAAAAAAATAGAGCCAGAGGGAGAAAAATAATATTTCAGAATATAATAGAAGTAATCCTGTTATTTGCATATTTTTAATATTTCCTACATCTTTTGTGATATCATACTATATTAGTATAGTTTTGGTAATATACTTAAAATCCTTTTATTTTGAAATATTAATGTTTATTACATGTAATATTATATTTAAGATCATTTTTCTTGAATAATTGGTGTTTACTGCATGTAACATTATATTTAAAA
Organism: Myotis lucifugus; assembly: GCF_000147115.1. Taxonomy (NCBI): domain Eukaryota; kingdom Metazoa; phylum Chordata; class Mammalia; order Chiroptera; family Vespertilionidae; genus Myotis; species Myotis lucifugus. The sequence continues at coordinate 1,242,426 of NW_005871261.1, read as the reverse complement.
TCATTTTTCGTGAGAAAAAAAGAATAAAGAAAACATTTAAAAAAAGAGGAAAAAAATCTGGTCCTTTTAGTACTTTCCTTTTATTGCTTCCAAATCTGTTCAGATATGGAATGTGATAATCAAGACAAGACAATCCCTTTTTGTTATTACAGGTGTGAAATATCTTTTAAGGAATTTATCATTCATTGCCAAATACTTCTCATGTTGAATATTTCTCATATAACCAGTCAAGTCAGAATATTCACTTTAAAAGCTTGCTCTTTCAAGTAGAAGTTCAAGGACAGCTTTTGAACCTGTCATTCTCCTTGCTGAAATTTATATATGATCACTTTTTTTTTATTGCTTAAAGTATTACAAAGAGTATTACATATGTCTCCTTCCTATATGATCACTTTTTAAATACCCCTTGAGTTTTATTGAGCACCTAATAACACTGGTTATAATGGGGATTGAACAATAATTTAGAGCATATTAAAGGAAACTTTAACAATGTCTAAGCTTTATTTATTTATTGCTTGCTTTTTTGCAGGTGGATTCACCAATGAACTTGAAGCATCCCCATGACTTAGTCATATTAATGAGACAAGAAACAACAGTTAACTACCTCAAAGAATTGGAGGTGAGGCAAGTGGGCATGCAATATGCAGCTGAAACTTGTTGCATTTCACAGGAGTTATTGTATTGTGAACGTAGAAACATTCAAACCTGTAAAGAATTTTTGCAAGTTTTTTTGAGCCAAACTGTCAACAAGTGCTGGGAAGCAGAATCTCAAAGGATTGAGATAGTGCCCCAGAGAATGGCGTTTTTTTAACCTATTTTTATACATTTTAATCAAAGGAGGAGACGTAGGTGGATTATGGAAAATCCATTGTTGATATAATAGAGAGGCAGGAGAAAGCAAAAAGGTGGGGAACCTCTGGGATTGGATAAAGAGTAAAATGATAGACACATAATTATTTTTACTTAGGTGGGTACAGGATAGTTAACAGTCAACAATTAACATGATAATAACAATGAAGGAATTTGTGGTATCTGTCCTGGCACCCAGAACATTTGGCTGTGCCCTGAGGGGTCCGGAAAAAAGGGAAGTTACAAGTTACCCTGACATTTCAATATGTTATCGTAGATGCAAAAACACAATAAGCTTAGTTAAGGTAAAGATTGACCTTGTCAGGGAAGATACCAGAGTTGACTACCCACCATAATTGCTTTTAGTTAAAGTTTAATTTCAGACCATCCTTGTGGTTACTTTAGATTTTAGAGTTTGCAAGACTGCCATGTAGGCCTTCTCTGAGCTTGCCAATAGGTATATTTATCATGCTTGGAAGCTTGATCTGTCTTTAAAAAACAGTGTTCAAAAGATGCAATGGTACAGAAAATACGTTTTATTTTCAGATGCATAGGCACATTGTATATGTTTAATGCTATCCCATTTTTTAGGGGTCATCCTATATAATAAAAGAGTAATATGCAAATTGACCCTAACTGCAGAATGACTGGGAACAACCGGCTGCTATGATGTGCACTGACCACCAGAGGGCAGATGCTCAACACAGGAGCTGCCCCCTGGTGGTTAGTGCTCTCCCACAGGGGGAGCTCCACTCAGCCACAAGCCAGGCTGACCACTGCGAGTGCAGCGGTGGCAGTAGACTCTCCTGCCTTCTCGACAGCGCTAAGGGTGTCCGACTGCGGCTTAGGCCCAATCCTCAGGGGAGCAGGCCTAAGCTGGCAGGTGGACATCCCCCAAGGGGTCCCAGATTGCGAGAGGGCACAGGCCAGACTGAGGGATCCCCCTGAGAGTACAAATTTTCGTGCACCTGGCCTCTAGTTATGACATAATATAAAGAGAAAGAGCCTTAAATTAGAGTATATACAGGGGAGAATGCCATTCACCACATCAGTGAAAATACAAATGAGAAATGTTGAGTCCACTAATTATTGGTTAAGGTAGTGTATTGAGTTTATACTTAATACACTCCTTTTGCTTCATATACACAGCAATGGCTGATAAAATATAAAGTGGAAATCAAAATAAAATGGTGCCAGGCCTAAAAGCAACATAAACATCTCCATGGACCAGAAATGGAACAGACACACTAAGTTGGGAAAGTGCCTGAAGCTACAAACCTGCTGGTTTCCAAGGCCAGGAGCACCCTATGGTGTGTGGTAGATCATCTCTGAGGAGTTAAGAGAACTGGCAGTATTCCATGTAAGATGAAGAGAATCAGGCTTACTGCTTGAGGACTGGGATGGAGCATCTGTTCATGAAAAGAGTCTGGGGAAGACAAGACAAAACCTGATGATCAAAAAAGGAACTGAACCATCCAATGGCTAAATAATTGCATCTTCAATTTCCTGAAACCCATTTTAGGGCAGAATATTACTTTGAGGTAGAAACTCCAAACCAAAATTATAAGATTTGTTTCTGGACTTGAGAACTGGATAGAACCAAAACTGTTAGAGAGAAGAGATGGTCATGGAGTGGTTGGGGAGAGATAGATGATGAGGGGTGAAGAATGACTCGAGGGTTTTTGATCCAGGAGATTGAAAGGATGGATTGATGATAGCTGAGGTAGGGAAGACTACAGGATGTGTAGGATTGGGGAGTTTATGGAAATCAATGATAGTCTGGCTTTGGTATGTTAAGTTTGAGGTACCTATTAGACATCTAAGTGGAGACATCGGGTAGGGAGTTGGTTCTTCAAGTGTGGACTCTGAAGTAAAGGTGTGACAGGAGATGTAACTTTGTTTATCATTGACATGCAGACTTAAAGGCCATGAGACTAGATAATACAATTTATACGCAAAGTAGTGACAACTAGGTAGACTTCTTCTATATCAGAAGAAAATGGAGGAATGAATAATTTCAGACTGTTAAGAGAAAATCAGTCAAACTAGAATTTTATATTTTTTTAAAACTATCATTCAAGAATGAGAACAAAGCAAAGATTTTTCTGACATACAAAGACAGAGGTTACTCACTTAAATAAAATTAAAGGTATACTTTTTTTTAAAAAATATATTTTATTGATTTTCCACAGAGAGGAAGGGAGAGAGATAGAGAGTTAGAAACATCGATGAGAGAGAAACATCGATCAGCTGCCTCCTGCACATCTCCTACTGGGGATGTGCCCGCAACCCAGGTACATGCCCTTGACCGGAATCGAACCTGGGACCTTTCAGTCCGCAGCCCGATGCTCTATCCGCTGAGCCAAACCGGTTTCGGCTTAAAGGTATACTTTTGCAAGAAGAAAAGTAAATCCAGTAAAAGCTACATCTGAATGGTCAGTAAAAACATTGATGAAAAAGTTGCTAAACTTATTTAAATATTTTTTGTGTTTGTGTTTTAAAAGATAAAACTAAATAAAATTAACAATATGTTGTCGGTTTGGGGCATGGTTAGTGATTAGTTAAAGCATGTTAGACTCTTTTTTCATGTTCAGGAGAAGGTAAAAGAAACTGAATACATTAAAATCCTGTTGGGAAATTTATGGTCAAACATTAAAAAACTTAAGACTATTGACATCTTTCAAGTTGTCTTGCCAAAGTAGGAATCTAATCAAACCACCATGTAATTTATTTTTCAATATAATTGGTTTCCTGTCAATTTAGTATTTTATTTTTTGTTTTAAAAGATTATTCTGACCTGGCCAGTGTGGCTCAGTGGTTGAGCATCCACATATTGAAAATATATTTAGTCTCATTAATGATTGATTAGTTAAGATAGTCTACATTTTTTTGTAGTATATTAGTCAATTTTGTATTGGCAAAAAATAGCCCCCAAATCTCAGTGCTATTCTCACCTGTCTAGAGAAGCCTATTGATGTCAACTTAATTAATTGAGGGCATGTTCAAAATCCTTGTCTTCCTTTGTAAAGGATTCTCAAGCTTCTTCAGTACATTAAATTCTCCTTTCTCCTACGTGGAATCTAGACGGAAATATTAGAAAAATCCATTGTGTTAACTTTCTTCTCAACAGAAGCAATTAGTTGCTCAAAAAATTCACATAGAAGAGAATGAGGACAGAGACACAGGACTGGAACAAAGACATAATAAAGAAGATCCAGATTGCATCAAAGCCAAGGTGCCCTTAGGGGACCTGGATCTGTATGATGGCACATACATAACTTTGGAGAGCAAAGACATCAGGTAAAGACATTCTCTTCCCTCCCCCCCAAAGTATGTTTTCTTGAACAAATCTTTCTCAAATCAATAAATTCTTTCTCAATGAGAATGAGCTTCAACCACAGATAAGTTTATTGAAATTTGAAAGTTCAAAGTACATACTATTGAAGATATTTAATACCGCAGCAGTAAATTGAACAATGTATAGCAAAAGAAATACAAATGACTAATAAGCATGTAGAAGACATATTTCTCAGTAATGATAAAGTACGTACAAATTAAAACATTTAGATAGTTTTCATCTATCAAACTGGTAAAAATATGGAGAGGCTATCAACAGAAATGTAAATTGATTTGATATTTCCAGAAAGAATTTAGCAGTGTTATATTAGTTTTTAAAAAGTCCCTGATCTTAACATTCTCTTACCAGCCTATTTTCTCTCTCACTCTTGATTTATCTCCTGTAACTTGAACTCCCAAAATGTTTGACTCTGACAACACTGAAAAAGTTATGAATGTTGAGTAATACTGGTTGTAAAGTTCAGATGTTTTGAGAATATAGTTCAATTAGGGAAAAATTGGACATTTCTTCACCTTTCATTTATTGCTTCTTGATTTTAGCCCTGAAGATTATATAGATACAGAATCTCCTGTCCCTCCAGAACCTGAGCAACCTGATTGCACTAAAATTCTAGAACTTCCATATAGTATACATGCTTTCCAGCACTTGCGAGTAAGTAGAGAGCTGTGGGACTTTTTTTAGTACATTTTTACAAATTTAGTCTCTTGTTTATAAATACTCTTTTTCTTTTCCTTTCACATAGCTTTATAATTTTACAAACATCTTGTATTTTTTAAAATTCCTTCAAAATAAATGTTATTAGATACCGAATTGTAGTCTTTTATAATCTCCTTTTTCAATTTTTGTTCTTTTTCAGGGTGTACAAGAGAGAGTTAATCTTTCTGCACCACTATTACCTAAAGAAGATCCAATCTTCACATATTTATCTAAACGATTAGGAAGGAATATAGATGACATAGGTCACCTCATTCATGAAGGCCTACAGAAGGTAAGTCATCACTGACTTAAAGAGCCAGGAAACTCTCTGTGAACAGGAGATATTTTACTCTCAGGAAACACCTGCTGAGCTTGTTTCTATCTAGAGAGTGGTTTTAAATTGAGGTTACATTAATAGAAACTGTAAAGTTTAAAGCTAAAGAAAAACATTGGTAATCCAGTGCCATTACCCAGGAAGGAATGCTAAAAAGATGTATTTAAGCTAATTCATAAAAGAAAATTATATATAATATAAGCAACAGAGCTTATAGGTTTGAGTATGTATTTTGAATGTGAAAGAAAATTTAACGTTAGAGTCTTTGCTGTATCTCCACATAATACATAGATGATCATTATTCTCTGAACATGAAAAAGAATCACCACCAACAATAAAATCTTTTAATTTTTTCTTTTAAGGGAACATCTACTTTAAAAAATGAAACAGGGAATTGTGCAACGGGACTCAAGAATTTAAATGTAACAATCAGGATAACTTGTGGGAATTAGAAAATGGTTTTTGCTCTTCTCTATGCCCAAAGAGTACATTAAAATGTAGGCTCGTTCCTCAGCATTATTATAGTGGTATTAAGTAAAATGTATAATTGCAACATTTATATACATATAATTTATTCACATACATTGTATATTTATATGATTATTCAGATACATTAGATATTATATATATGATTATTTTTGTTGCTAAGTTACCATCTTCATCTTGTTTTTCTGAAGATAATGTAAAACATTGCATTCCCAGAACTTGATGAGTAATAAGGGAAACTGGCCTAGGATTTAAAATATCCTTCAGTAGTTCAAGAGAGAGATGAAGATGGTTTAGACTAGAATGGTTAGTTTTAGAAATGAAGGAACTATTTCAGGAAATGTTTAAAAGTTTAGAATCTGATGAATTAGAACGGGGAATGAGAGAAAAAGAAAAATCAAGGGTAATTTCTCAATTTTTGGCTTGAACAACTTGAAGGAGGAGCAGGGTGGGGGTGAGAGAAGAGAAGATAGAGTTCTGTTTTGACCGTGTTGATTTTGAAATACCTGTATGAGTCTGGAATTTCAAAAGAGACTAAAAAGGGTGTCCGGAAGAATATGATCCTAAGAGACAAGAGAAAAAAAGGGTTCCAAAGAAGGAGGGAGTAATTAACAGTGATATTTTAACATTTATAAATTTGGGGAGAAATTTTATAAGAAATCTTACAGAAAGATTTTTCTTAATGATTTTTCTCTCCTAATATGTGTAAAATATTCTGCTTATCCTGATGTTTTGAGAAATTCATGTAGAATTTTAATTAATTTTTTTTCCAGTTTACAATATAAAGTCTGAAAATTAGATAAAAATCAAAGTATCTGATTATTTGAAGGAAATTTTTCTCAAAAGGTTATCTATTGAAAAAGAGGCTCAATCCCAAGATATAAGTCAATTGTGAAAGAACAATTTAACTGACTGCACATAGTGCTCAAGTCTTTAGTTACATCACTTGAAAATCATACATTTCTTTGAAGTAGAATATATAGGCTGATTAATATAGAATTATACTTAGTTTTAATCTTAAAAATAACTACTTTGAAAATAAAATAATTGGTGCTTGTAAAAAATTAGATTATATTTAAAAATCTATCAATCTATGAAGCAAAAATTATAATTTAAAAACTTAGAGATAATTACTGTCTTATAATATATTCTTTTGGATTTTTATTTTTACACATCTGTATAGTTAAAACTTAACTATTCTCATAGGACAAATTGCTAATAGTGGAGTTGTGGGGTCGAAGGGTTATCACATTCTTAAGGCCTTTTACATACATGTTGTCAAATTGTCCCACAGAAATACTAGACTGTACTAACCTAACATTTCTACAGTTAATATCTGAACTTAATATACAGTGTAGCCAGTATTGGCATTCTTTTTAATCTTTACCAATTTTTTTTTTATTTTTTAAATATATATTTTTTATTAATTTCAGAGAGGAAGGGAGAGAGATAGAAACATTAATGATGAAAGAGAATCATTGATCGGCTGCCTCCTGCACGTCCCCTACTGGGAATAGAGCCTGCAACCTGGGCATGTGCCCTTACTGGGAATCGTGACCTCCTGGTTCATAGATAGATGCTCAACCACTGAACCACACAGGCTGGGCATTCTTTGCCGGTTTTTGAAAAGAAACTTGTATCTTTTTCATTTCTATTTTTTTGTTAAGTTTTACATCATTTCACCTTCCAATTGGCCATTGTTTCATATTTTTTAATTGTTTGTAGTTTTGGTCCATGATCTCTTATTTGTTAGTTGGTTTGTTTGTTTGGTATGTTTAGATTTTTTATGAGCTCCTTATAATAAAAAAAGAACTCCTTTTTACGTTGACAAAATAATACACTTATTATAAATGTATTATAGTGTGAAGGCTTAAATTAGATTCTGAACACAAAAGAGAAAATGACAAATATTCAGCATAAGCCTGTCCTTTGATTACGTATGTACCTTCACTCAGATATTAAGTAAATAGGAAACTTTAAAATATGTTAATTTCAGAAATTCCATGGTAAAGCAACTGGCATCTCTAAGTAGGTTGATTCCTAACTTCTAAAGTCCTGAAATAAGTAAGACCCATTAAATTGTGGCCAGTTGGTGGGCTTTTCAGCTTTGTTTCCTCCTTAGAATGATAGCCTGTGGTTGTATGGTCTCTCTGTGGAGATCACACCTGATGCACTTGCACACTGGTGACCAGGAGGCTCTCTTGACAGGTGTAGCTTATTTGTACTTTGTCTCATGCTTTATCTCTACTATAAGTCTTGCTCTTCATTTTATATTTCAGAAGAGACAGTAGTAAAGGTGCTCATTTGTAACATTCTGAGTTAAGAAACTGCCTTGACTTATGTTTGATTGTCATTTTATTTGTTTAATCTCTAGAACTCTTCCTCATGGGTACTGTATAACATGGCTTCCTTTTACTGGAGAATAAAGAATGAGCCATATCAGGTAGTGGAATGTGCCATGCGAGCACTTCACTTTTCTTCCAGGTAAGTTTCCTCCCCTTCTCTACCTTGCATTTTCCACATAGCTTGGGCTCTTAAAGAAACAAAACATAAGAAAACAATAAAAATAAAAAAAAGAAAACAATAAGAAGCATTGTGTTATACTTATTTCTCCTTTATTCCTATTCAAATGAATTAGTCCCATCTCAAAAAAATGACAAATTTCAAAGACTTCAAAGTGATAATAGCATAATATACTTCTGATTTCCATTAGGGAAAAATATATATATAATGTAGATGCCCTCTGATTCACTTGAGACTTGAATGCAAGGACTTTGGAGAAATTATTATAGATGAAATGTATTTAGGCCTCATAGATAAGGCCTAAATATATTTTAAAATCACAGAATGTCTTCCAGACCTTTCTCCATCCCCCCCCCCCCCACCTTATTTTTGCGGTAAAAATTATAGCTATCAGATTGAGTAAGCACCATCAAGTATGTAAAAATGAAACATGATTTTGTTAAATTACTTTCTCATCTGTAAGTATACAGAAAGTTATGCCACTAAGCTCAATAACTTTGAATGTAATTTTCTCTTGTCAGGTAGTTGTGTATAATTGTGGAACATATGCTTCTTTCCTAACATCTGATTATTCTCTCCTTCTCTTTTAGGCACAATAAAGACATTGCCCTGGTCAACTTGGCAAATGTGCTGCACAGAGCACACTTCTCTGCTGATGCTGCTGTTGTGGTCCATGCAGCTCTGGACGATAGTGACTTCTTCACCAGCTATTACACTTTGGGAAATATATATGCAGTAAATACAACTTTTTGTTTTCATGAGTCAAATTGGTTGCTGTTTTCTTTTCAATAAAAAATACCTTTTCCTTTCCTCTTTTGGTCCAAATAAAGGAAAGGGGATGGAAATGAATTAGAGGAGAAATCTCAACACAATAATGTATCATAATTGTCCCAGCCTCTTGACAAAAAGAAAAATAAATTGATAGGAATATTAAATTTCTGCAGAGCACACCTCTTAAGATAGCAATACTTCCCAATTAAACCATGCTATAGCATGTTTTTATGTTGTGGATATTTGGCCACTGATCAAAATAATATTCATTGTAGAGTGAGATATAGGGGTGATCTCATAAATTATTAGGGGATTTGGACAGATGCAAACAGGCTGTGGCTAACGTTTTTCCCATGTGTGTGTGTTTTTGCTTTTGTCTCTTCAGATGCTTGGGGAGTATAACCACTCAGTGCTTTGTTATGACCATGCTTTGCAGGCCAAACCTGGGTTTGAGCAAGCTCTAAAGAGGAAGCATGCTGTCCTGTGTCAGCAAAAACTCGAGCAGAAATTGGAAGCTCAACATAGGTAATTGGGAGAAAAAATGTCCCCGAAGCACTAGCACCATAGAACCTTAACTTAGCCCTGTGGATGGTGATCTCAGTGTTAATTTTTTCATTAGAATTAAGAAAAACACCTTTTCACTACTGCTAGTCATATCCCTTTTCTCCAAATCCAGCATGTTTAGTACAATTTGGTGGTGGTATAGAGGAATCTCTTTAACAGCATGGATTTTAGGAACTAGAGAATGCTTGCAGTAAATGCTGTCATTTAGAGCTTTACAGTTTTGAACATCATTACTTTTGTGAAGTCAGATGGAGATGCTGCAGGATAATCAGTAATTATACTGTTTAAGTTTGTATATTTTTACTAGAGGCCCGGTGCATGAAAATTCATGCACTGGAGGGGAGAGTCCCTCAGCCCGGCCTGCCCCCTCTCACAGTCCGGGAGCCCTCAGGGGCGAGAGGCGACCGGCAATCGGGGGAAGGCGACACCCCATCACACCTCTGCTGCTGCCACTGCTGGCAGCGCAAGCCTCAGCTGGCCCTGGTTACCTGAGCCTCGGGCCGGCGCTGGGGGGCTGAGGGGACTGGGGGACTCCAGAGGCAGGTGTGTGAAGTCACCCCCACCACACCTGCCACCCCGGTGGAGCTGAAGGGACTGGGAGCCACCATCTTGTGGCTGTGGGCATCCCTATCTTTGAGGGCATGGCAGTCACTTAGCATATTCCCTCCTTATTGGCTATGGGTGCCGCCATATTTGAGGGCGGGGCAGTCAATTAGCATATTTCCTCCTTATTGGCTGTGGCACCGCCATCTTTGCGATGGTGTTAGGGTCAATTAGCATATTCCCTCTTTATTAGATAGGATAATACACTGTCAGTGAAATCACTTGCACATGCTGTGATCTTTTCTCCCCTTTGACTCCTAGTGCTGAGCTATTGTTATGTTAGTTAAGTGAGGTTGAGAGACCTCAACCTCACTTAATCAGAAGTGTGTAAGTTGTACAGCAATGGAATTCTGTTGCACTTGGTCCTTGCAGTATACTTAATAAAAGTATTTGATTCAACAGATTATAGGGCCAGTTAAGAAACAGCCCATAACTTAGAAGTGAATTGTTTATCACATATAGAATTAGCCTTAATGTTTTAAGTCTACTTTGATTATTGGGGAATTAAATGGCGATTTGGAACGCATTAAACCTTTGTATTTGCTTATTTTGCAGTCTGTTTAGAGCATATTGTAGTAAGAAGGAAAGAATGACAGCTTGCTTGTTTATACCTGGCTTCTATTACACCTGATTAGATCTTTCCCTGGCTGAGCTTCTTCCAAGATTGTGCTCTAAAGAATCGAATTGGTTCTTTCTTATACAATCTGTACAGCTCCTAAATCTTCATATGTTACAATGTAATAGGTAATAAGATTTTTGTGACTACATATAATCAGGCAGCTGATTTGATACCAGGTGGTAGAGAATATTCGTTTCTAAAGCAAAGTTTCTGTGGTTTATTCCTAATTCTATAAACCAAGGAGATAGCATGTGAGAACAAGGTAGAGTGGTCCTTACCCTCAACCTTGTCTTTAGGCAGAATCAAAGAGGATTCCAGAAAGGCTTTGACAGTCATTGGAACTAACACAAACTTTGTGGAGGGAGACAGAATTGTTAAATATGTAAAAGTTAATCATATATTGTTATGCATCTTTTTTGGCTCCTGAAAAGTCCAACACACCATTTATTTAATGTCAAGGTAGTTGTATTTAAGGGGAGAATTTTGCATTTGCCTTTTTGCTCCTAAGTTTTAATAAAACAATAGCATCTATTTAGCCTCATTATTCTTGAACTTCGTGGTACAGTGATTGTACATTAAAAGAAAAAAGAAAAACCCTGGCAATTATTACTGAGAACCAGAAAATCTATGCATGTAAGTGGGTTTAAAATTCACAATTTTAAAGCTCAGTAACTTTTTCCTGATGTTAAAAATGTTAAGATCCCTCCAGCGAACACTGAATGAGTTGAAAGAGTATCAAAAGCAGCATGACCACTACCTGAGACAGCAGGAGATACTGGAAAAACATAAGCTGATTCAAGAAGAGCAAATCTTAAGAAATATCATCCATGAGACACAGATGGCAAAAGAGGCACAATTAGGTAAGTACTGATTCCAAATAATTGAAGACAGGTTAGGAAATTCACTTCCAGCGTGCTTTACATCCGTAACTTTCATAAAGCAGTATAAAGTTGTGCTTATGACTTCCTTTGCTCTTAAAATCCAGCGTCATCATAGCAGGTATACCAGCAGGCCAGGGGTCCCTGTGCCTTTTTTAAATTCACATTTTAAAGTAAAAGTGAAATTTTTTAGATCCTAGTCTTAACAATGGTTATTTACCCTCTGTGGCTTACATTGATACTTCTCCAACTTTAATATGCACGTCAGTCTCCTGGAGATCTTGTTAAAATGCAGGTTCTGACTAAGTAGGTCTGAGAATGGGCCCGAGTCTGTATTTCTAACAAGCTCCCATTTGATGCCAGTCTCTGCTGGTCTGAAAACACTGCAACTCAAGCCTACACCAAGTAAAACAAGCCGGACACACCTTAGAAACTGAGTATCCACCCTCTTCAGTCAACACTGGCAACAGGCTAAATAAATACCTTTTTTTTTTTCTCCCTTAAAAGCAAATGTTTCGTTTTCAAAGTAAGATTTTAGATTAGAATTTGGCCCCAGCAAGAATTCTTAATTTGGGTCAGTGGATTAATTTTAGGGAATTTTGAAATTCTCCCCAGAATTATACTTAGAATTGTGTTTGTGCATAATTTTTTTTTTCTGGGAAGAAGGTATATAACTCTTTTTAAAATCTCTTGAGTCTGTGGTCCCACTGGTCTAAGAAAACTTGGGTTGGCAGGAAGTCAGTGATTTGGTTGTATCTAAAATGTTTCATGTCTGATTAAACCCTAAGAGAGCAGATCTCACAGCTTGACACCAAAGAATAAGTTAATAGAATTCCTTATAGTACACCTTTCTCCCTTGGTAAATATATTTGTCTACAAAGCCTCTTAACCTCTGAACTTTAGCGGTGATCATTTATAGTTCATTTTATATTCTATCTAACAAGTATTCTTTGCTATTTTGAGTCTAAAGAGTATGTTTAGTCCTTGGGATTATTTATTCCTCAATTTGTACTGAAGTGCAACCAGAGCTTTTATGTATAAATCTGAAGCAGGATTATGAAATAAATAAAGCAAATTCTCTCCAGAGAGATGACCGAAGTCTCTTAAAGCAATGTAGTGAATAGATTTTACAATCATAGAATGTAATTGCCGTGATTATCTAGTGGAGCCCCTTTGATTTGTAGATGGATCAGGCGAGGCTTCTTTAGAATGATTTAATTTAATGAACCATTAATTAGTGTTCCCCTGTGTAAGTTCCTCCTATGTAAGTACTCTGCCAGGCTCTGAAGAATATAGAGTTGAAACTAAATGATTTAGACTAAGAAAATCATGTTGGCATTGCTGATCTTTTTCATCTATTTAATTTTCTTCCTTATTCCAGGAAATCATCAGATATGCCGTCTGGTCAACCAGCAGCATAGTTTACATTGCCAGTGGGACCAACCTGTGCGCTACCATCGTGGAGACATCTTTGAAAATGTGGATTATGTTCAGGTCTCTTTCTTGTTCTCTTCTAGAGTAACATTGTTTCTCCCCCTCCCCCTTCTTGATTTTTTGTATATTTGATCCCTAACATTTATGACTCTCATTTAGGGTTTTGAGTATCCGTTACATTTTTGAAGTCAGATTTTATAGGAAGTACTCAGTTCCTCCATGAATGATATTTCTATTTGCCAAAGAATATGCCTTCTATCCATTCCTTTTCCCCATGTCTTTCGTACACTATCCCATCCTGGACCCATTCTCTTTTCTAACAAGATTTTAGAAATACACAGTCTTGTGAGACAATCAGACATTGTTTTACCTTGGTTTGGAAGAAGGCTGTATATATTTGGGATTAGTTGTACAATAGTCTATAATGCCTAACTGATAGCTATATTAAAATCTTAAGATCCTTTCTTACGTTCCCTTGCCTCTACCCACAGAACACTAATTTTATAGAGTAGTTATCATTTTAATCTAGATAGGGGGTATACAATAATGAACCAAACCTTGAAATCAGCTAATCTTTAAACCTGAAAGAGACTAAATCATAGAAAGAAAATGAAGGGACAGGAGCACAAACCAATAGCATAGTTGATTGAAAGTTGCTAACTGTTCATTATCTATGAGAGAATACTGTTGGGGCATAGTTCTGAGAATTAAAAGATCTGATTGCTTTATTACCGACCTACTTTCTGATTTCCTACTAATTTTCAATATTCACTAAATGTTTTGAGTTAAATCTTAGTCACAACTCCTTTTCTGCTTCCAGTTTGATTGAACTTTTCATTTTCTAGTTTGGTGAAGATTCATCAACCTCCAGTATGATGTCTGTGAACTTTGATGTTCAGACAAATCAGAGTGACGTCAGTATGGTCAAGTCTCCACCTGTAGCCCATTCTGTTCTCTGGATCTGGGGCAGGGACTCTGATGCATATAGGGTAAGTTAATAGAGGGTGATGGAGACATTTTCTCAAACAGACAAGCTCTTTTAAAGCGGTGGCTCTCAACTTCACTGATTAATATGGCCTTGTCACAGTTCAGCTTAGTTTAGCAAGCACTTATTAAATGGAAGGCTTTGGCTAGGTAGTAGATAAGTAAGACACTGGGTCTGCCTTGAGCTCTGGGTATAGTTTCCAACCCTAACAAGTTTCTAAACTTGACTTAAACATATGCTTGTATTTACTTTTATAATCAGCATGCTTTTATTGAGCTTCCAACTGTGTACCAGGCTAGTACTATCAAAATAGTACGCAAATTCCTTGCTCTGCTGGAGCTTACATTCTAGCAGAAGATACAGATAATAAACAAGTTAATAAAGAAGTATTTCTAGGCTAAGAAATTTAGTCAATGGAAATACCAAGATATAAGGACAGAGACCACGTATTTTTTTTATTCACTATTAAATTTTCAGAATTTAATTGTTTTTATTCTAACAGAATTAATATAGCCACTTAGATTTATTTATATGTACTATAAATTCCCCCAAAGTTTGATAGCTTTGGGATATAAGTTTAATAAGCCTTTATATTTAGAAAAATGAACATTTTACAAATCAATAATAATTGTTAAACATTGGTATTGGCAAAGAAGAGGTCTTAGTTCAAGGAAAAATAGTTTTCTGTGCCAGTTTTATAAGTATATGTGTGCTTTCAGGTACAAATCACAAATTTCACCTCAAATTTGCTTTAACAAAAGAAAATTTGCCTCATGTTATAGGAACTCCAGAGTTAGGGCAGAATTTGGATTTGGTTGATGCAATGGTCCAGTGATGTCACCAGTGACCCATTTCATTCCTTTTTCTTAAATTTGCCATCACAGTATTGGTTTCATTCTAAAGCTTGTCTTGTTCATGAGGTGACAGCCAGCAGCAACTAGAGCAACAAGTTTTTTGTTCTTATGGGGCATAAGAAACTAAGACTGGCTTTTCTTTCCCAGAGCCCCAAGCAAGCCTCTCCTTGTGTCTCATTGGCTCAGCTGACTTAGGCCTGCCCAACCCTGAACCAGTCTGTGGTAAAGCAGGTAGAATTACTGATTTAGACTAATAACCTGCAGTAAAGGGAATATTATAGAATCAACCAAAATGTCTGCATTTATCTTAAAGTACTATTGTTTAATTATCCTAGTATATTTGTGTTCTTTTTAAAAGTTCGTTTAGCATGTTGAAATATTGAATCCAAAGAAATTGATGAGGAACTTTCTTTTTTTATTAGGACAAACAGAATATTCTGTGGCCTAAAAGAGCAGATTGTGCAGAAAGCTATCCTAGAGTCCCTGTTGGCGGAGAATTGCCAACCTATTTTCTTCCTCCGGAAAACAAAGGACTCAGGCAAGTGCTGATGGATTGGCAAAGCACTTGATTCTGCATGATTGTCATCTGGCAGTTCTTTGAGAGCACCAGCCTTGGACTTGAAAGGTTAAGTCTTTATCTTGACATCACCCAAACTTTGAAAATATGAAACTTGTTCCTTTTTCTTGTGCCAGGATCCACGAACTCAACAGTGATGATTATTCTTCAGAAGAAGAGGCCCAAACCCCTGACTGTTCCATAACTGACTTCAGAAAAAGCCAGACTCTGTCCTACTTAGTCAAAGAATTAGAGGTCCGCATGGATCTGAAAGCCAAAATGCCAGATGACCATGCACGAAAAGTAAGGCTCACTTAGGCTGGTGTTTATTGCCGTCCATTCTGGGTGACTTCACAAGCATCTTAGGTGGAACAGAAATTTGATAGAAGTCAGTTGTTGAGCTTTAACTTTATAAAACTGAAGGATAGAGTTAAAGAATTGTTGAAATCTTAAAGAAATCAGTCATGCTATTGAAAGGGTGCCAGGAAGGTGTTCCTCCCGGCTGCTGCTGACATAGCCACCTAAGCCCTGTTCCTCTCGCTGAGAAGTCTGCAAGCATGAGTAACTCAGAACTTTCTGTTGACCTGATGGAGGCCATTCTGACCACTTCGGTTTAGCTTTGTATCCTCCAGAAGTTTGTATAAATTGGAAGCTTGATTCTCTTTCTTGGCTTTGTGAACTCTGTTTTGGGCTTATTTGAGGTCCTTAGGAATTTGTATGAATGTGATAACCACACGCAAACATTTTTATAAATAAGTTCTGTTATGTTGTTTTCTTTAATTCTCTTAGTTATGTGTAACTAGGAATGTTTTATTACTGACTATAAATTCTGTATTACATACCATTCCATAGATACAAATGAAAAAATAACCTTTTTACAGAGAAAACAGACCATCACAACGACCTTCTTTTTAAAATTAATTTTAAAACTGCGAACGGTTACTACTTACATTTAACAAACATTTACTGAGGCAAAAAAAACATTATGTGCTAGGCACTGTTTAGAGTGCTAGGAATGCAAAGATAAATAGACAATGATTCCTGCCTTGGAGTTGCTTACAGTTATATGAATGCTGCAAGAACATAAAGTAGACTAACTGAGGATCTGGTGCTTTTCCAGCTGGGAAAGAGAGCAGACTTTTATTGCATCAGGAATTGCATACTGTTATCTTCTGAACACTTCCTCACTTGGTTCTGGACACCTAGGTTGACTTCAATGGGGTATGATAGATCACCTTAATAAGTATATGTCTTTTAACACTTTTTAGTTATAGGAAACTAGGGCATACAAGTGAGCAGGTCAACACCTGTTGGTATTTCTATGACCTCATTGTTACATGATTATAAATATCTATTCAAATTAGCTGTTCCTGAGGAGCTCAAGTAGAGACTACTATCTATAGAAATTCTTTTCAAATGTCTTTCCTGTTATATTCAATTGAGTCAGTCTTCCTTTTGTTGTTTTCAGATTTTGCTTTCCCGTATTAATAACTATACTATCCCAGAAGAAGAAATTGGGTCTTTCTTATTTCATGCTATTAATAAGGTGAGTCACTTACTTCAGACATCTGAAATTTAAGTGCTTACTAACTGTTAAGTAAAAATTAAAATGCATGACTTGGGCTAGTATACACACAATACAATAAATATACAAATGATGTATTGTGGAATTATATACCTGAAACCTGTATAATTTTATTAACCAGTATCACTCCAGTAAATTCAATTAAAAATAAATAAATTAAATTAAAATTAAAAAGGTAGAAAGTGCCTTTAGACAAGTGTTCTCTAAAGCAAAAACAAAATTGCCAGGCCGGTGTGCCTTAGTGGTTGAGCATCGACCCATGAACCAGGAGGTCAGGGTTCAATTCCCATTCAGAGCACAAACCCGGGCTGGGAGCTTGCTCCCCAGTAGGGGGCATGCAGGAGGCAGCCGATGGATGACTTTCTCTCATCATTGATGCTTCTCTCTCTCTCTCTCTCACTCTCCCTTCTCTCTGAAATCAATAAAAACATATTTTAAAATTTATTTAAAAGAATGAAATGCATATGTTGAAAATCCTTTTTAGAACAAGTGCTGTATTCTTGTACTAACTGAAGTATTTGGGGGTTTTTTCAGCCAAATGCTCCTGTCTGGCTGATACTCAATGAAGCTGGACTCTACTGGAGGGCGGTAGGAAATAGCACTTTCGCTATTGCTTGTCTTCAGAGGGCTTTGAATTTGGCTCCACTTCAGTACCAGGACATTCCTCTTGTGAACTTGGCCAACCTTTTGATTCACTATGGCCTTCATCTCGATGCTGCTAAGCTGCTACTCCAAGCTTTGGCCATCAATAGCTCAGAGGTGAGGTTTTAGGTTCCTTTGTAATCACATACGCTATGTGGGGGTAACTCAGATTCAGAGAACAATTTGCATATTTCGAGAGGGCATGAAACAGATTTTGTTTTACTTTTCATGTGTTTATTTCTTTATTTTAAATGAGTGAAATTTATAATTATGCAGTTTATTTTTTTAAGAAAATTACACTTAAATAAGAATGACATAGCTGCTAAAAATATACTGCCACTTTTTTATGTCAGTCTGAAACATCTGGCTTTTCTTTGTCCTACTCATCGCAGCATGCACGCTGCTTAATTTTATACTGTTTTACAACTTTAATTGACAGATCTCTTTATACCAACCAGGCCAGAGCACTAGTTAAAAGTTACTTTGATAAGAACAGAGGTGGAGCCCTAGGTGGTTTGGCTCAATGGATAGAGCATCAGCCTGCAGACTGAAGGGTCCCAGGTTCAATTCCAGCCAAGGGCACATGACTGGGTTTCGGGCTTGATCCCCAGTAGGGGGCGTGCAGGAGGCAGCCAATCAGTGATTCTCTCTCATCATTGATGTTTCTATCTCCCTCTCCCTTCCTCTCTAAAATCAATAAAATATATTTAAAAAAAAAAAAAAAAAGAACAGAGGTGGATTGATATTCATGTCATGAACCTACCACATGCAGTCCATGGAGTGACATCACTGCTTTGCAGTTAATTACTATATTTCATAGTTTCTAAGAAGCCACTTCTTTTTTTTCATATTTTAACATCTCAGAAATAAGGATATATGTTACAATTGGTATCATCTTAAGTTTGATAAAATACAGTTATAATAAATACATAATTAAATTGCTTTTATAACTAGTGTCTAAACGTTTGTAGGTTTTCTATCCAAAGAAATTTTTAGAAACAGTGTGCATGAGTGGTTAAGTTTTCTTTGAGATATCCCAGAACTAATTTTTTAAGTATGAGAAGAAATATTGCCTTGTTAAGAGTGTCCTTTGAAATTCATAGCTGGATTTTAAGCAAAAGTTTACAATCACTATACTACACAACAAGTCAAGTTGCTGAAGAAGTACATCAAATATCTCTTGAACATTTATCATGTGCCATATGTCGTGGGAACAGTGGGAACAGATGCTCTATATGAGATGTGATGAATTGGCCTCCAAATGGAAGGCTGATACAGCTGTGTTCCCCTTTCTACTTTTCACTTTCTGCTGCCACCAGCCAAGGCAATTAGGTAGTATTCTTCTGAAGAAAAGAGAGCTCCTTTAGAGATTACTTGCCTTTCCACTTTTGAATATGACACTAAAATATCAGTTGTTACAAACTGTGTACTGAAACAAGAAAAAAAATATGAACTAATCAGTGTAGATAACCCCAAATAAAACTTAATCAGTACCCCATCCCCAGCTGTCAACATTTGGAAGTATTTCCTTGTTAAGCTTTTCTCCTATGTAAATATTTCATAGTATTGCAACTCTACTGTACTGGTGATATTTAAAACTTATTGTATAAAAATAATTTATTACTGCATAAGTTTTTATAGCCATCAATGTAAATGGTTCTATAAAGTTTCAATGAATTGGTATATCACAGCTTACTGTTCCATTGTTGGATGTTTAGGTTACTGATAGAGCTTAGCTATTGTGAATATGGTTTTCTGCATGAGGCCTTTTCTGTATCCCAGATAATTTTCTTAGTAAAGATAGCTAGCACTGAAATTAGTAAGTCAAGAAGAGAATAAATATTTTAATGACTATAATACAAAATGCCAAGCAGTCCACCAAAAGACTTAGGCCAATATACATTGCCATAATTAAGATTTAACAATATTCATTTCATCTGTATCTTCACCAGAATTGGGCAGTTAAAATAACTGCTAACTTTTACTGTTTGTGTACTAGAGCCAGGTACCATAATGAGCACTACACATATAATAACTCATTTGATCCTCACAACACTCTATGCGATAGGATTTTCCCATTTGATAGGTAAAGAAACTCTAAGAGATATATCAAAAATCAGAGCTCAGATTTGAACTCAGGGAGAGAGGCCACAGAGCTCACATCTTTAGCCAAGTTACAGTGCCTCTGAATTTACATTTGTATAACAAGTTTCCTTTAAATTTTTTCACTTCTCTAACATAAATTTATCTTTTAATTTTTAAAGTAAAAGTGCGTGTATGCATGTTGCTCATTTTGTTAGAATTTAGTTGTTCTTAATCTTATATGAACTCATACAATAGTCTTTAGCTTTATCTGTCATGTTAAAATATTTTCTCTCTTGGCCTTTTTGTCTTAGCTTTTAAAAATTGCCCTTAAATTTGTCCATCTTTCTTTTCATTTCTGTTGTTAGATATAAGGTGTCCCCATAAGACATTTGAAAAAAAATTAGTTCTGTTTAGTTTTTGTTTTCTATGACTTGTTTTTATATAATTAACTCAAGTAAACAAAAATCTTTCCCTGTGTTATCTTCTAGATGTTTTATGATCTATTTCAAGTTAAATTTTCTTTATGATGTGAGGTAGGGATCAGAGTTCACTAATTAAAGTTCATATCCACATAGATATCCAGTTGTTCCAGCACCATATCTTGAGAACACTATCCTTTCCCTATTGAATCACCTATCACCTTTGTTCTGAACTCCAGACTCCTTTACCCAACAGCTTACTTGATATCTCCACTTCAGTGTCTAAAACACACTCAAAAACTAAAGGCCAAAACTAAGCTTCTTAAAATTGTTCCAGTTTGTTGTTCTCTGTCTTCCCCATTTGAGGAAACAGTAAAACCAGGTCCTCAGGACAAAAACTGTTATACCTTTCTCCACCTCTTAGGGCAAATCCAATCTATTAGCTAACCTTGCTAATTCTATTTTCAAAATATACCTACAATTTCACTACTTATCATAATCTCCACTGCTGTCTAATTTAAACCACCATTATCTTTTTTCTGGATTATTTCAGTGGCCTCCTAACTGGCTTCTCTGCTTTTGGCCTTTGTCCCCTGATAGTCTTCACAATGAAGCAATCAGTCAGATTTTATGAAAACAAAAACAAAAACAGATGTCATTCATCTCTTCAAATCTCTGCAGTGGTTCTCCATGTAATTCACAGTAAAAGACAAGAATTAATAATGGTGAAGAAGATCCTACATGACTACGACCTTGTTTCTTTTTTGAATCCTTTACTCATTCTGTTCTAGCCTCACTTGCCTCCTTGCATTTCCTTGAACATGTTAGCATGCTCCCACCTCAGGGCCCTTGCACTTCCTGTTCTCTCCACTTGGAAAATACTTCAGCTCCCACCAAGATTTCTTCGTAGCTTGCTCCTCCATATCCTTAACGTTTTTTATAAATACTAACTTCTCGGTAAGCCCTTACTACTCTATTTAAAACGGCACTCCCTGCCCTAACCGGTTTGGCTCAGTGGATAGAGTGTCAGCCTGCGGACTCAAGGGTCCCAGGTTCCATTCCAGTCAAGGGCATGTACCTTGGTTGCGGACACATCCCCAGTAGGGGGAGTGCGGGAGGCAGCTGATCGATGTTTCTCTCATCGATGTTTCTAACTCTCTATCCCTCTCCCTTCCTCTCTGTAAAAAATCAATAAAATATATTTTAAAAATAAATAAAAATAAATAAGATGGCACTCCCACCCTGGCAGGATAGGTAAATTGGTTAGATCATCGTTCTGATATACCAAAGTTGCAGATTCCATCCCTGGTCAGGGCACATATAAGAAACAGCCAATTAATGCATGGATAGGTGGAACAACGAATCAACGTTTCTCTCCCCCAAATCAATAAATAACTAAAAATAAAAAATAAAAAAAATGGCACTCCCTTCCCCATTCTAGTATTCTGTCTCTTCCCTGCTTACTTTTCTCCATCACATTTTCTTTATAGTTGTGTAATATTAGACTGTACGATCCACAAAGGCGGGGATTTATCTTTATTATTTTCTGCTGTATCCCGTGTCTAAAACAATGTCTGAAACATTAGCACATATTCAGTAATTATTTTCTGGATGAATTCATGTGGTCATAGCAATAATCATAACACTGTTTTCTTATGCAAAATATCAAGACAATTTTGAAATCAAGGTATGGGGTTTAATTTTAATTTTAGCTGAGCCTGAACCACTAAGTAATACTTTAAATGTAGTTTGAAAATTACTTGTATTGAGCCTCTTTAATCTGGAATCTTTTTGTACACCTTGGCTTGGTTAAGTGAGACATTTTAGATGACCTAACAGCCTGAATCAGAAGCAAGTAGTTGGATAAATCATAGGTGTTGCTTTTCATAGGGATATATTGTGCAATTTGAGAATAAAACATTCTTAGATCTTTAAAAATATTTTTCATAAAATAAGTGTAGAATAAATGGTTTGTATACAAGCAAATTACAAAAATATTAATTATAGATATGTTTTAGCTAAAACAACCTAAACTGAATACTTTGGGGTACTTTTAAAAACAAAGTCCCAACAAATAATTGGAAAAAAATCTGATAACTAGAAATAAATAAAATATTTTTGTACTGATTACAAAGCATTAAGAGGAAGAAGTTCTAAAGTAAGTGGTGATATACATCGTGTTTATGGATTGTAAGAGTCAATAATATGTAAGTTCTCTCCAAATTGATTTATAGATTCACTTCATAGGTGTTGCTTTTCTCTCAGCAATTACATGTATAATGTGTGTATAAATTGACAAGTTCATTCTAAAATCTACGTAGAAATAGATCTAAAATAGCCAAAAAATTGGGGGGTGAGAAGGAGAAAAAAACAGAGTTGGAAGGCTTATAAAAAATTTCAGGACTTGGTATAATTAAGTCAGTATGGTATTGGCACAAATATACTCAAATATATCAATAGAACAACAATAGGGAAATTAGAAGTAGGCCCTATGGATATGGTCACCTGATTTATGACAGGCATACCTGTAGTTCAGTGGGGGGAGGGCAGGATAATCCCTGTGGGAAAAGAAACGAACCTTGACTCCTACCCCACGTTGTACACAAAAGTAATTTGAGATGGATCATGTACCAAAATGTGAAAGATAAAACAATAAAGATTCTTAATAAAAACATAGGAGAAGTCTTTATGATCTTATAGTAGGCAAAGATTTCAAAAAACACTGACTGTAACTTAAGAAAATATATAAAAACTAAACTTCATTAAAATTAAGAATTTCTGTTTATCAAAAGATACCATTAAGAGAGTAAAAAGGCAAATCACAGACTGAGAAGATATTTGCACTAAGTATATTTGCAAAAAAGGTCTCATACCTTGTAGATATATCTATAGTAATAAAAGCATAATATGCTAATTAGACCTGATCTTTCTGGACAAAGGTGGAGCTGCGAGGGAAGCCTGGGTCCTGGGTGCCTGCCGGCACCAGTGGGAAGCCCAAATCCCAGGTGCCAGAGGGAAGTGCCAGCAGCTGGGGGAAGGAAGACCTACTCTTGCATGAATTTCACATATCGGGCCTCTAATATATATATAAAGAAGTCCTTCAAATCCATAAGGAAAAGACAATTTTGTTTAAATGGGGAAAACAGCACGTACTTCAGAAATGAGGATATCCAAATGAAAAAATATTCATCATTACTAATTAAGGAAATGCACATTAAAACCACAGTGAGATGCCACCATCAGCTCATTAAAATAGCTAAGTTAAAAAGACTGATAGTACCAAGTCAGTGAATTGGTATTGACTGTTAGGAGTATAAATTTGTACATCCACTTTGAAAAACTATTTGGTTAAAACTAAATATATGCCCTCCCCCTCTTAAGCCCACTGCTAAGTATATACCCAAGGAAAATGAGTATATATGCCTCTCAAAAGACTTTTACAAGAATATTGATAGTAGCTTTATTCATAATAGCCAAAAACTGGATACAGTCCAGTAGGAGAATAGGTGAACAAACTATAATATATTCACATGCTGGAACATTATATCTCATTTTAAAAAGAATGAACTGATACACAAAAAACATTCAATTTCTTGAAACTTAGTTTTTGTATTGAGTGAAGGAAGCTACAAAAAGGTACAGATTGTATATACACATAAGAGAACATGCTATTTATTCCATTTATATGAAATTTAGGAACAGGCAGAGCAAATCTATGGTGATAGAAGTCACAACATCACAATGATGGTTACCTCTGGGATTGGGGTTCAGTTGCCCTAGAACTGTTCTAAATGTTCTGTATCTTGAAATGAGTGGTGGTTACAAAACATCATTGATCTATACACTTAAGACTAGTATACATTACACACTTTATGTATTTTTTATCTTAGTAAAAAGGTAAAAGAAAAATTTATATTTGTGTTATATAGTTTAGAATTGGCTGGTGTGAATGAAGTGGGCAGTTAGACATTAGCTTTTATGGGATAACCTTTAAAAAAAGCCAAAAGACCTATAATGTAAAGGTGTTTTGCAACTCTCAGAAATATTAATTCATTAACATTTTGCTGATTTTTTTCAGCCCCTGACCTTTTTGAGCCTGGGGAATGCTTACCTTGCTCTGAAGAATATCAGTGGGGCACTTGAGGCCTTTAGACAGGCTTTGAAATTGACTACCAAATGCCCAGAGTGTGAAAGCAGCCTGAAGTTGATTCGCTGTATGCAGTTTTATCCTTTTCTGTACAACATCACCTCTTCCGTTTGCAGTGGTAAGCAGCTATTAAGTGCTGGCAACATAATGAGTTCAACCAGAATTTCTATTCTAATCAACAGAACACAGAAAATGATTTTCTCCAAGGATCTAACATAACTATTATAATTCTAGATGCATAGGAAAGAAATTGTTTATTATTTACTATACAGATACTTCAAGGTGTTAGGCTTAATTCTCTCCCAGAACCCTAGTTGAGAAAGACTGACTAAAATGAAGGATATTCAACTGGGATTGGTAGGCTCTGAGCTTTTGTTTTATTTCTTTCCCCCAAATATCTGATTTTTACAATGACTGAAATTTATGGTCAGGGATATTTTTCCTATCCATGAATTCAAACTGTAGCAATAAGATTTGAAGCAATCTTTCTTTTTCTATCCTCTTTCACTGAAGTACAGCCCCTTGCCTTTCAGTGAAGGTAATCTGGATCTTTACTGCACCTTTAACATAGTCACCTGACATTAATGGTATCCCTTTGCATTCTTCCACTTTCTTCCACGGCTACTTCGCATTCATACATATGCATGTGCATATGTGTATCCACCTGGGTCAGAATATTTGAGTTAATATCCAAACTATTATAAATTCATCAGTTAGAATGCTCTAAGAGTTCCATGATGTTTGGTAATTTACTTGTTTAACCTTCACTACAAGAAAAAAAATGAGTTTGACTTGAATTATGAGAGGTACGGTTTATATATGTGTGAATCCTCATTGCCTTGCCATTGTAGAGCACACAGTGGGTGCTCTATTAATGTTCAAACTTAATTATAATATTAAAGCCGTTCAGTCCTTCACTTCAGATATTTTTTTTTTAAGTGGCATCCACTTGGTTAAGCGACTTGTCTAAAAGAGATTTAGCCCTAGCCAATTTGGCTCAGTGGATAGAGCGTCAGCCTGTGTACTAAAGGGTCCCCAGATTCAATTCTGGTCAAGGGCACATACCCAGGTTATGGGCTCAATCCCCAGTAGGGGTCGTGTAGAAGGCAGCCGGTCAATGATTCTCTCTCATCATTGATGTTTCTGTCTCTCTCTCCCTCTCCCTTCCTCTCTGAAATCAATAAAAATCTATTTAAATAAATAAATAAAAGATAAAAGATATTTAGTAGATTTGGCACCCAAAACTGGTTTCCTGATTCCCTATACTACACGGCCTTAGGATTTCAATGCAATGACAGGCAGTAAGTGGTGCTTACACTTTTTAAAAATGTATCAGAGCCTGGTTTTTTAGTGAAGAAACCAAAACTCTCTCA
This sequence comes from Myotis lucifugus, assembly GCF_000147115.1. Classification (NCBI taxonomy): domain Eukaryota; kingdom Metazoa; phylum Chordata; class Mammalia; order Chiroptera; family Vespertilionidae; genus Myotis; species Myotis lucifugus. The sequence continues at coordinate 1,216,665 of NW_005871261.1, read as the reverse complement.
GCAACAGAACTCCTTAGTTTTGCTGAGAGACTAGGGTTCTTGCATGAATGCTGAAGATCAAAGACTGTCCTTTTGCAAGGCAATATAGTGGCTAGTGCTAGAATCATACAGATTCATGTTGAGCCCTCACTCTGCCATTACTGTCCTTCACTCCCAGCAAAGTAACTTGTGTCCTCATCTATAAAATGAAAGGCAATAAAAATCTACCTCATATACCTGTTGGGAGGATTAAATGAGATTCTTATAGGTGTTGGGTAAAAGTAAGTAGAAGTGTTCAGAACTTTAACAGTGCAAGTTATGGATCTTTATCACCTTACATAAACCTAGAAAATGTTTTATAGGTTACTAAGGACAGCCTTGAACAGAGGGTTTCACTTTTTACAGTAGGCTGCTTATATATTAACTAGAGGCCCAGTGCACGAAAATTCGTGTGCTCAGAGGGGGTCCCTCAGCCCGGCCGGTGCCCTCTCACAGTCTGGGACGCCTTGGGGGATGTCCACCTGCCAGCTTAGGCCCACTCCCCGGGAGATCTGGCCTAAACTGGCAGTCAGACATCCCTCTGGCAGCCCGGGAGCCCTCAGGGTATGTCTGACTGACGGCTTAGGCCTACTCCTGGGGCCTAACCTGCAGTTGGACATCCTTAGCGCTGCTGAGGAGCTGCGCTCGCAGCTGTCAGCCTGGTTTGTGGCTGAGTGGCGCTCCCCCTGTGGGGGTGCACTAACCACCAGGGGGCAGCTCCTGCATTGAGCGTCTGCCCCCTGGTGATCAGTGCACATCATATCGACCAGTCATTCCTGGTCGTTTTGCTGTTAGGGTCAATTTGCATATTACCCTTTTATTATATAAGATAGGATCTCCTATATATTTTCTTTACCTACTATCATCTCCCTCCTCTCTTGATTTGTTTCTATTACTGGGAAGAAGGTTGGTAGGTATATAGTGACCCTTTTCTAAAAGACCTTTTTCTTAGCATTACTTTTGCCTATTAATATTTGTTTATTGAAATTTATTCTTTTTTAAATTTTGTATTTATTGAATAATTTGAGAAAGGAATGTCAGTTTGTTGGTCCACTTACTCATGCATTGATTGGTTGCTTCTTGTATGTACCCTGACTAGAGATTGAACCTGCAACCTTGGCATATTGGGGCAACTCTCTAACCAACTGAACTACCCAGCCAGGGAAATTTATTCTTATTTTATGGTACTTATGTCAAGAGAGAAAATTCAGTTGTCTTGAAATTTTTCCCCAGAGCTTAACTTCAAGCCCAAGAAACTAATAACTTGAAACAGATCTTTTCTAAAGTTGTCGTATCTAATAGTTCAGATTATCCCAAGACTATTATTGGATCCCATACAATAACATTAAAAGAAAATAATTAGGAAAAGGGAATACTTTTTTAGTTCTTTTAGAAAGAACTCATTAATAAATACTTTTTTAAATGGATGGCTGTTTTTACATTGTATTTAACTAGTTTAGAAAATAATCTAACATCTGCTAGCCCTTAAATAAATGCTGGTACACTCTAGTAGAAATGTATGCTGTAGCATTTTCTAGGTTTAAAAACTCATTGCTGGTACTGAATTAATTTCAGTATTGAATTTTTCTTTGACAATGTTTTTTGTATTTATTTCCACAGTAATCCTGCACAAGTAAGGTATTCTGTTACCTTTGAACACTGATTCATTCAGCTTAAAAATAATCACTATGCTTACAAAATTTTCCTACTTATAAAGACTTTATAGCTAAAAATGTATCAATTAGTACAAAATTATTTTGCTCATAATTGTTCCACACTTGTATTAATCTAGAAATCATTTGATTGACTACCATTTGTTAGGTACATATGTTCTTATAGCAACTGCTCATCATCTCTCTCCCTACAATGCCACTTAATAAAGTCTCCTCTTTTATAGGTAGTTTTATATTGCCACTATCATTTCAAGGGTGCTGGGAAGGAAAACTTAATAGATTTTTTTTTAATTGCCTACTCTCAAGTTGACTGCAAAAGATAAGCTAGCTCTTCTAGTTTTGATTAACTATTTTATTTCAGCAGTTTTGGAATATGTAGTCTTTTTTCCACATTTATTGGTTTGTTATTTTGACAACTTAAGTATAATTGAATGGGTTGTTTTAACACACTCATTCTTCAGTAACAACACACTTGATCATTTTTAAACTAAAATGGAATCTGTTAAATGAACTTATAATGCTTTTAAGTCTAAAGTCTCTGAAATGCTCAACACTTAAACACGGACTTTTTTCATTAGAAAATATAAAGTCACTGAAAATGATATTTCATGAGGCAATAATTAGTATCTTCTCTAATGACCACATTAGAAAATAAACTTTAATAACAATATAAGCAAAATATAGATAATGAATCTGTAATATTCACAATAGTGGATTTTCCCAAGTACTTACTATTATTCTGAAGTATTTTCTAAATACTTTATTCTTCAACTTCACTAATTTGCAAATTAAAAAGTAACATCTCGTAAAGATATTTTTGACTACTTAAGCAATCTACATTGTTCTATTATATTTTTGATATGTATAATTTTACTTTATTTTTAGTATTCTTCACTCACTATTATTTTTCTCATTAGAAAATCATAAGATCAATGGAAGATTATATTTATTAAACTTCATTTTCATGAGATGCTTACAGGTATGCCACTAACAGTGGTACTGATATTTACCAAATATAATTAAGCATCAAACCCAGGATTTCTGAACCCTGTTTGTTTTTTTTTAATTTACTGAAACACATGCCCATTTAAAACTGTTGGCACAGAACTTTAGAAATAATGAATAATTATTATATAGAAGTCAGACTTTAATATTTAGGAAAGCATAGAATTGTATGCAGTTTCTCTATAGTATGTAATTGAAAGTTTCCCCACCATAGAAAAAAATGGAGGAATTTCCAATGTACATACATGAGCTTTAACATCTGTTCCAGTGTTTAGAACAATTATCCTGTATAAATATAGAAACATTGTTGTCCCCACAATGTTTCTATATTTATAGCATCTATTTACCTAAATACTATCCCCTTTTATAACTTCTTTAATCTGTGATCTTTAACCTAAATTTCTGTAGATGTATAACTTACAGTTTAAAGCAATTTTCATGGAGTTCAGATTTTGAAGGAAAAGAAATCCTGCATTTTGCTACCCTCCTGTGGACTATCCAGCATATGCTACCTGTGTGAAGGGTTTTTGCTTTATCACATTCTTCATAAGAATTAGTGAGCTATCTGCTTAAAAATAAAGTCTTAAAGACCCAGTTTTTATAGCATTTTAATATGCTAGTAGGTAACTTATCTGCATTTATTTTTGTAAGAAGAATTAATACTGGTTAACTTATTATGGGCTTCAAAATCCTGCAACCAAGTATGCAGAATTGAGTGAAGCTGATTCACTGCCAGAGGGTTTGGTGAATTTTAGCTCATTTACCACCTAAGAACTTTAATTCATTCTGCCTTTTGCAAAGTCAATGGAAATTGCATCAACTGTGATATATGATGATGCTGTTATAAATAGCCTGTTTCTTTGCCACATACATCCTGCTTTCCTGGTTCCATGGGCTTGCTCATGTTTTTTTCTGCAGCTCTTCCCCATTACTCTGCCCCCTCCCGGCCAAAAAAAGCCCTAATCTTACCCATCCTTCAAGGCCCACTTCTGCCTTACCTGATCCCTTAATTACAAGTAATGTACCTCTCCTTCAGCCCCTGTGACTTGTCTTTATAGTTATTTGTATACAGGAAATAACTCTCCTGTAAGACTTTTCTAGCTCGTTGAGAACAGAGACCGATCCTTTTCTTCATTTTCATACCCTGGCCCAAAAGTCTAGCACATAGAATTAAATAAATAGTGAATTAGCTGATGATATTTCAAGTTTGAACTACTGAAAATACCTAATAATAAACTTGTTAGGTATCCACCCACTGTTTACCAGAATTTTTTACGGAGCCACCACTCAACATACATAATAAATATAGATCTATTAAGGTCTGTAGCTCCAACATCATAGAAGGGAGAGGAGAAAATGAATTATGTTGTCTCATTTGTCCACTGGATGCTGACACATCTAATAGATGGCTTGTAATCTTCCACCTCCTGTCCACACAGTTTTTAGTAAGAGTTACAAACCATTGTCCTTGTTGATTCTCATGGAAAAAGAAAACAAAAACCATTTATGGGTGAATCAGTGAGTCTGAGAAAACCTATTGGATTTGTTTTCCTAGCATTCTTTTTTTTATATATATTTTTATTGATTTCAGAGAGGAACGCAGAGAGAGAGAGATAGAAACATCAATGATGAGAGAGAGAATCATTGATCAGCTGTCTCCTGCACACTCCCTACTGGGGATCAAGCCCGCAACCTGGGCATGTGCCCTGACCGGGAATTGAATCCAGGACACTTCAATCAGCAGGCCAACACTCTATCCACTGAGCCAAACCGGCTAGGACTCCCCAGCATTCTTGCTTGAAATTATGAGGTAGCTAGGATGAAATAAGCCAGAAATTTAAATTTAATGCTAATAGCAGGTATGCCCTCACCCCCCTACTGTCAGTGTCCATGGGTTCTGCTTATATGCATGCATACAAGTCCTTTGGTTGATCTCTTATCCCTCCCCCGCCCCCCCCCCCCAGCCTTCCCTCTGAGGTTGGATGGTCTGTCTATGAATCTGTTTTATTTAGTTCATAAGTTTATGTTGTTCAATATATTCCACAAATGAGTGGGATCATGTGATATTCATCTTTCTCCAACTAGCTTATTTCGCTTAGCATAATGCTCTCCAGTTCCATCCATGCTGTTGCAAATGGTAAGAGTTCCTTCTTTTTTACAGCAGCGTAGTATTCCATTGTTTAGATGTACCACAGTTTTTTAATCCACTCATCTGCTGATGGACACTTAGGCTGTTTCCAAATCTTAGCTATTGTAAATTTTGCTGCTATGAACATACAGGTGCATATATCCTTTCTGATTGGTGTTTCTGGTTTCTTGGGATATAGTCCTAGAAGTGGGATTACTGGGTCAAATGGGAGTTCCATTTTTAATTTTTTGAGGAAACTCCATACTGTTTTCCACAGTGGCTGCACCAGTCTGCATTCCCACCAGCAGTGTATGAGGGTTCCTTTCTCCACATCCTCGCCAGCACTTGTTGTTTGTTGATTTGTTGATGATAGCCATTCTGACAGGTGTGAGATGGTACCTCGTTGTCGTTTTGATTTGCATCTCTCGGATGATTAGTAACTGTGAGCATGTTTTCATATGTCTCTTGGCCTTCTGTATATCCGCTTTCGAAAGGTGTCTTTTTAGGTCCTTTGCCCATTTTTTGATTGGATTGTTTATCTTCCTTTTGTTAAGTTGTATGAGTTCCCTATAAATTTTGGAGATTAAATCCTTATCGGATATAACATTGGCAAATATGTTCTCCCATGAAGTGGATGGCATTGCACTTTTAAGGTCAGTTAGTACATAATCATTACTTTAAGACCTACAAAGAACTTCATTCCGCAGCAATTGCTGAATGAGAACAAGTCTAAGGAGCTGTTATTTCTGTTGAAACTATTTCTCATCTTTCCTAAGTAGAGGACAGCACAGGGCAGAGCAGGTGAGACGGCTTTACTTGTCTCAGGTGCAGTCATCACAACCTAGGTCTCATCCGGATTCAAGGAGTTCCATATGCTTCTATTAATGTTGTTTCCCAAGAATCCTCTTGTAGTAGGACAGTATTAGCTCTCCATTTCAAAATTTCAGAGAAAGAATCTAGACATAGAGAAGTAAGTTGATTTGCCTGAGTTCATATGGTAAGACTGCAGTTAAGGCAGAATTTAAATTTATTTTGTGGAATGTCCCTTTTGGAAGGAGGTATGTAGGACTGTCACAACCTCTGGAGATGGAGATCATAAAGATATCTGTTCCCAGGATGATTTCTTTCCTCCTATTACTCTGTGTGGTACCAAGCCCCATGTGCCACCCATAGTTACGGTTTCTTGCTAATATTTTAAAGTACGTTTGCACAGCAATGGTGAGCAATTAAAGGATACACTTTTGTTCACTTCATGATTTATTTTCCTACCTTTTCTAAAAGACAGATTGTCTTACTAGAGAAATAAATATCATGAAATTATGAGGTAGCTAAAATGGTCATAAAATAAAAACAGTGTGTTTCTAAGTTACCTGTTTATTTTTTAAAAAAGGTTTTATAGTTGCATAATTTGAGTGCAGTTGAGTGGAACGGTAAAGAGAAAGACATACTCAAAAAGTCACTAATGTCTGTGAAAGGACAGTGTTATCTGTATTTTCCACCCAGGTACCTTATATTTAATACAATCTACCGAATGCCTCCTGTATGGTAACTTTTCTTACAGGCAGAAGAAAGAAGACTTTAGAATGAAATAAAATCCTATTAGAACAGGGATAGTAGGAATATTTTTAGAATATTCCACTATTCACAAAAACTATTTTTCTAGCATCTGTTACTTTGCCTTCAGCAACATAAAATTTGAATTCTAGTTCCCATTACAAATCAGTTTAATTATTATTTATGTCTTAGAAATTCATTATGTAAGAAGCACATGGGTAATACACTTATTTGTTATATGGGAGGATGGTATGGTAGAGGGAGTAAGATTTGGGAGCAGACTGGAGCAGCCTGATGGGGATTGTTGAAAAGCAGAGGTAAGTGTTGATTTAACTGAATGTAGTATCTATAGTCTGTTTTTATAGTGTAAGAGTGAATTCACACAATCTCCTAAAATGTCCTTTAAAGAGAACACAGCAGACTGTGAAGCTGATTTATAAATGTACTAATTAATTTATAATTTAGATATGCTAAACAGTTTAATCTGAAATAAATGCTATTTTCTTCTGAGAGACTTATGGAAACAAACTCTGTATTGTCTCCAGCATCTACGCGCTCACACAAACACGCACACACACACTCTCTGGAAGTTGAAATTAGGCAAATATCTGGATAACTTCTGAGAGCCAGTTGCTCATACTGGAGATTCTGAGTTGGCTATAGCTAAAAGGCCTTTGTGGAAAGAGATTATGTTGGGATAAGTTCTCATTCCTTTGCATCCTGCCATGCGCCAGGCAATGGTCTCATTTAATCTCAACAACCCAATGAAGTGGGTACTATTAGTAAACTCAATTTACAGATGAGGAAACTGATCTACAAAGAGGTTAAAGGGGATTTGAACTCACTTAATTAGTTTGGCTCCCATCTGTGCTCTCACCCACTGCTCTACTGCTGAAAGACCTACATGAGCCTGGCCTTGGCTTTACTTGGCTCACTAGTTAACATGGCTCGTAACATTTTCTCATGCCTCTCAATTTATTTGTGGCATTTCTTTAGTATAAGTAACCCTAAAAATCCTAAGGTTCCCAACCAGGAATCTCTTACCACCTTGAGATTCAGAAGGTAAGAATGCTGTTTTAAACAAGTGGTTACCCAGCTCTAGTCAGAAAATAAATATTCTTCCTGGACCTTTGAAGGCAGAATTCATATGAGAAGATAGGAGACTTCCTTAATCTTAGAAGTGATTGGAATTTCTGAGAAGTTAGTTTACTCTGAAAACCTGTAGCCATGGGAGAAATTGTGCCTTTATCCCTTAGGAGACTTATACTTCGGCAAGTATATTAAGCGTTTAGTTATTTCCCAGAAAACCCTTTTAGGATACGTTAATGTTAACAACCCAATTTATGCATATAATATTCTAAGCACAGAAAAAGATGTTGATATGTCTTAAGATCTCATAGCAGTTCCAGAATCAGAAATATCCTCCTTGGAGTTTTATGCTTAGTTGGTATTGCCTTGCAGTCTCTTACTTCTTTGAAAAACCAAACTGCCAGGATTTGAATTAGATGCTAAATGCTTTGCAAGCAAGTATAGAGCATTAAGCACAGAAAAGTGTTCCCATTTTCACCTGGGACCTTGTTATCTAAAGCATTTCATTTAAATCCTTTTAAAAAAGTCATATCTCTCAAGGTTAGTCTAAGCCATAGACTCTCCTCATTTCTGCATCAGCAAAAAATAAGTCATATGCAAGGAAGATGACTTGCTACTTCATAGGTAGGTGTCTCCATTTTCCCTTCTCCAACATTTTCTTGTGTTTCTTTAATGAGAACATAATCTCCACCTCTGTGGGGAGACAAGTGATATTTTTCCATGTAAGCAACTTTATTTAGTTCCCCTTTGAGCTGGAGTAGACCTATACTGAAGGAACGGAAACTCGTTCTTCTTGGGGTGCTTCAGTTCTTCCTCAGACAACTGGAAGGAGTGGTTTAAAATTAGACAATTTGGCTTTCTATTAGCCAAGATAGTTATGTAAAGCATATCAGAATGCTAAAGCAGTCTTTTTTTAACTGTCACCCTAAGAAAATCAATGTTAACAGTTCTCATTTTAAAAGAATATAGTTTTTACTTGATCAGTTTGATTCTGCCTATTTCCAAGAAATATCGGAACATAAACTTCTTACTCTTCTTTTTACTCACCCAGTTCTCCCTGGTCCCCTCCTCTGCCCTCTCTCTCAGAGGTTTCGGCCCCAGTTTCCTGAGTTGGAGGATGAGACATCCTTAGAATGCACAAGGTTTGCTGTAGGAGAGTGTGTGAGTTTTGAGGTTGTGCAGGAAGATTAATTTTAACTTTGGGATCTTGTGCACATCATAGCGTATAAATTGTTCATGAAGCATTTTAAAATACTCCAGACATTTAAAAAGATGAGACCAATTAAATTTTTATAATGAGAAGAGGGTAGTAGAGAAAAATAAGAGACGCAAAGGTTGGAGGAGGCAGTCAACTGCAGAAAACAGCTGGAATTTCACTCGTTCCAGTATTAAAGGTTTGTCCTTTGCTTTTGTAGTGTTAAGTTTTACTCTACCTGTGTCAAGGTGAAAACGCTTTAGAAGCTATTTCACCAAAGCTGAAGGCAGGAATATTTGCTGGAAATAATATACGTTTTAAAATTATCAGCATCATTGTCATCATTATTTCCTCTCTGCTTTCAATAGTCATGCTTATTTACATCCCAATTAAGAATTATCTCTTGCCCTGGCCAAGTAACTCAGTTGGTTAGAACGTCATCATGATATGCCAAGGTTGTGGGTTCGATCCCCAGTCAGGGCACATACAAGCATCAACCAATGAATGCTTAAATAAGTGGAACAACAAATCAACCTTCCTCTCTCCCCCTTTTAAAATCAATAAATAAAAATTGGTTAAATGTGCTTCTCTAGACATCCTTAAAAAAAAAAAAGAATTGTCTCTGGGAAGTATGATGTTCTTCATAGTAGACTTTATGCAGTTGAGTATGTAGAATTGTTATCATTGCTCTGTTTTATTTTAATACTCATCTGTAGTTTCCCCATACTTACTTACCTGCACACATTAGATGGCGAAGTCAGAAGTGGAGGCAATTCAGCAACCTCAGTACTCTCTCAGGAGAATCTGGAGAAAGAAACCAACTACTATTGCTCATGGCTTTTCTATTAGCCCTCCATGGGCACATATAAACCGGCACCCCGATAACTTCCCTCTTGTCTCCCAAACACAAATCAGAATTCCTGTTCCTGTTGCTTTGCTCAGCGAATCATTCCTCCCTGCCTATGCCTTCTCTACATTTTCTGCTACTGTAGAAGTGATGACTAGTGGAAACCCATGAGACTTTAATAAGATAGAACTGATTCAAATCCCAGACCTTCCATTTACTGTTAAGTTACTTAATTTCACTAAGAATCAGTTTTCCTTACCTATAAAATGAAAGTTAATATTTCACAAGGTGTTTTTGAGGAGTACGTAGAAGAAAAAACGCAAAGGAAGCACTCACCAAATATTGGCTCCCTTTCTTATAGACTCCCCTTTTAAGTCCTTCCTATTCTTCAAAATTCAAGATCTGCCTACTCAAAGCTTATTCTCTGAAGGACTTACTTGGCACAGTATGCTAGCTCATTATTGTTTGCTATCTTGTATTTTACTGTCTCCCCAAGTTGCTTGCAAGTTTCTTGAGAGCTGAAGCTCTCTTGAAACAGAATCCTGTTTCGATGTAGCCTTGTTGAATATGGTAGCCTCAGATATGTGCTAGAACTGATTCAAATCCCAGAGCTGCCACTTACTGTGTGATGGTGCAGAAATGGAAAGTGACTACCCACACATGTAGTCCCCTTACTCTAAACTCAGTGAGTTGGGAAAGGTTTTGAGTCCCTCATGTTTCCCTGGCACAATAAGGGAAATGGCATGGGAAGTGCTTTCCTAAAATGTGGAATCTATAAAGGAGTCATCAAAGCCAGAAAGAGACTTCTTGTACTCCCCCTGCTGTAGAAAGAGCTTGATTGGGAACATACATCTCTTTGAGACAACATTCTCTGAAAATAAACTTTTAGAGCATTTTAAAATGTCTGGTAAAGAAGAGAAATTACTTATACACTCTTACCCAAAGAGAAATAGGAAAGTTATAGGCTTCCACTGAACATGCATTTTCAGCCCATATGTGCATGGAATGTAAGTAAGGAAGAGAGGACCTGTTGAGCTAACCAGATCGCTGCTACATCAGACACAACTTCCCCTACCAGAGAAGACCATCAGGTGGGGCTGGACAGCAGCTCTTTATCCATATTAACATACAATCTCTAAAGGAGTCGAAGCTCTTCAACTCCCTGGCAAAAATGTAAGAGGTCAGGCTCACCATACATATCAAAGTACCCAAGAGTGCTGCGATTTCATTCAAGATCTGAAATTTTATGCTTCAGTAAATTTTTGTGTCCATGACCAGAACTTGTTTTCCAAAAGAAAAAGTCCCCTTTGTGATATTGCAGCCTTAAAGGTGGACTCCGCTACCACCATCCTCCTTTACTAGTAAGTCTTTGGTTTTTCATTTATAATCCTTTATCTTTTGATATGTCTTTCATTTTAAGTTATGAGACAAAAATGCTACATTTCTCTGCTATAATCTATCTCCAGATTTATTTAGCTAGAAGGCAAACTTTTTTATAATGTTTTTGACTTTCAAGGAAATCTTTCAGTCATTCATTATGTATGGAATGAGACCTTGGGACATGATCTTTGTTGTTACAAACCGCCCCCCACCCCCCAAATACTTGGTTCTTACAATAGCCTAGCAGGTAAATCTTGAACTTCAGTGCTGAATCTCAAGTCACAGAGGGTGATCTGGCTTTGGGCTCTCCCGATCACTGATTTCGTATGTTCTGCTGGAAAAAACTGACACTGTCGCCTTTTTGCTCTTGATGTTTAGGGACCTTGAGCCATTGGCTGCAGAAGAGAGATGTTTCTAATGTGCTGTATCTGTGTCTCTTGTCATTGAGGTAATTGTCATGAGAAAACCCCGGACAACAACCATGACAAACAGAAATACTTTGACAACGCCCAGTCACTGGATGCTGCTGAAGAAGAGCCCTCTGAGACAGGCACAGAGGAGGCCCCCGTACTCTCTGTTGAGAGTTCAGGGAGGGACTCAGATGTGCTTAGACTTGAAAGTAAGTTGATTTGACCTGAGCTGTGCTTCTGGGGTAAAATCAACTCTCAGGCTCTAAGGCTTTTCTCTACTCAAGAGTTTGTTTCCTTCTTTTATTACATTGTAGTTTCACGAGGGTGACCCTCCAGTGGGGAGGCAGAAGAGAAACTATAATGTGAAAATGCTCTTCACATTTCTTTCTTTTTTTCTCTGCCTCACTATCTTTTGCTAGAACAAATTTGATATGTTTATGTACCAGTCTTCTTAATGTCATTAGTCTATTGAGTAAGTCATTGAAAAAAAAGCAAGATAAGTTGTTTTGACGCTAACCCAAAAAAATGTAAAGATTTGGAATAATGGCATACCTACCAGGCCCCCCTCCTAAAATCCCATTCTGTGACCACATTTTGAGTCAATTCCATAACTACCAAAATTACTGACTTGTTTTTAATACTTATCCTACTTAACCAAAATTTATTGCATTTGGAACTATGCACAAGTCCCCACTTCTTAAATTTCCCTCCTCCTCTTGGCTTCTAGGACATCACTTGCTCTTGGCCTTCTTCCTGTCTTCAGACATCTTTTTCAATTTCTTTCACTTTGCCCCTTATTTGTTAAGTTATCCAGGATCTTAACCTTGGTCTTCTTTTCTTATTCCTCTGTTATCTCGTGGTGTTTCACATACCTTTGAGTATACCAGTGATTCCTTACCTGTATTTTCAACTAAGATATTCTCTGAAACTCTAGATCTCATTTCTTCTTTTTTAGTACTCTCTTTATCTGGATGTGCCACACACACTTAAAACTTAACATATCCAAACTTGAACTTGTCCTCATTTTCACCCTATTTCCTGAATGGCTTCTAATTTCTGTATTCCTGCTTTGTTAATGGCATCGCAACTCACCCAGTCACCACTATACTCAGTCAGCTCCTAAGACCAGTTGAATCTTACCTTCATCTATTCCTTCTCCCCTGCCTAAATCTTCATTTATTCCTTCTCCCCTGCCTAAGTCAGACTTTCTTCATTTTTGCCTGGGCTGTTAGAGTGGCCTCTTATGTTGGTTCCCTATTAAATTCTAGTCTCTTACTTCAGTCTATGTAAAGAGCTAGAGAGGGAGAGATGAAGGGAGGGAGGGAAGTAGGAGGGGAGGAATAAGAATGTCACCTCCTCTGTGAAGCATTCACAAAGGACTCCAAGCATTTAGTTGCTGCCTTATTTCCACTTTCTGTCGACCCACATGTCATACAATATTAGTCGCTTGTATGTCTTATCTCCCATCAGACTATAAGCTTCTTATATACCATGTCTTATGTAACTTTATATTCCTGTGTACAATAAATATTCGTTAAAGTAATAAAACATGGCATTTGCCTTCCTATATAGGTCAGATTAACATATTTACCAATTACACAGTCTTGTTCCCAAGTGGAATTGTATATAAAAAAATGATTTCTAAGAAAAGCAATCTAGACCCCAAAGGAGAAGTTGTGACCTTCACATTTGCAGGTTTAGAAAATTGGTTTCATCAGTACTACCAGAAACTGTTGGGCTTTAAGAAAACTCCCTCCCATTTACTAATTCAAAAAAGATTGGCTCTTAAAACAGATGGTCATTTATTCATTTACAAGGAAGCGACTCCTCTCCAATACCTGACAGACTTCTGTCTCTTTCTGGCATCAGGCACCCACATGACCAAATGGACATCAGACGTTGCTTGATAAATGTACAGTTAACACAAATGAAACTGAGTCATGTTCAGGGGCGTTTTATTCAGTTTATAGAAACAGTCCCTTATTTCAATGCACTACAACTCCCCACTGACCAGAATACTCATGACTACCAAATTAGAGTCTTTGTTCCTAGGACAACTCAAAATAAAACCAAAATCTTGCTCTTGGTCTCCCTGATTTCTGAATACATCATTGCTTAAGACAGATTATAACCTGGAGCTTACGTTTTTAGTTCTGTTCCATCGCCTACTGAGAATATAGTACGGTTGCCCTGGCTGAGCCTAGGTGTCCCAGGTCCCTTCAGCATCGTGCAAACTGTCTCCTGGTGTGGATTCCTCTTCATAATCTATAATATGACGATGATTTTTATTAGGTTTACTATTTGTACTTTTTAAAAGTTCCTCCAAAGGTATAATACAAAAATTATTTAATGTCTATGCTTGGCTTTTATTATAATAACACTATTTGTATTAAAAAAAATGGAGTGTTTCTGTCTCCAATGACCACATCTTAGGAAGCCCACTGGTCTGAACATGCCAGCTGGTACAACTGCAGTCTCCATGGACTTGTCAGTATCTAGGGGAATTTCAGAAGAAGGTACTCCCAGAATTTAGACAAATGAGGAAAAAGTTAGTAACCTCTCTAGTAACCATAAACGGTTACGATAATCACTGCCTTTTTGTGGTACTTATAATTTACAAAGTATTATGAATTATGTATTAACCTTATGGATTTTATTACTAAGCCCATCTGATAGATGAGAAAAATTGAGACCTAGTGAGCTTAGATACGTTGCCTACGATATTCAGTAGGTAGCATAATTAAAATTATTCTCAGGCCTTCTGATTCCGTAAACTGTCCTGCCTGTGGTTCTCAGAAGTAGGGGTTGATGGATTAGAACTCTATTTTTCAATTGTAAGGTCATTTTTAAAGAAAAGCAGAATCTGTCATCACCATTATATAATGCAAAGAACATTTTAATGTCAAAAAGGTACAAAGACAATCTCAGAATAAAGATGAGTCTAAGTATCTGGACATGTGTGTGTATGGGTGTGGGGGCATGTGTGTGTTATAACTTTACATGTGTGTCTTTGTTTTAAGTACTTGTGCTGAGTCCTTTCACTTTTCTATGCATGTGCTCTGCTCTGAAAATCTCTTAAACAGAGGTGCCCAGGCTTAACCATGAATCTCCAGATAGTCTCAAACATGGCAAGATTGTACTGGACTTCTTTTTCTCTTCCTTTTTTTCTTTCTGTTTACTGCCCCCCCCCCCCAGTTTTTCTTTCTCTTTTTTAATCAGGGCAACATATGCTTCTCTCCATCATAGCCCCTAGTCCCTGTGATTCTAACAGGTTACCTAACGTGGCGCAAACTCAACTTTAAGTTTTCCTGGCACTCTGAGATAGGATTCATCCAAGTGAAAAACCGTGAACTCATTATAAGCCTCACTGTGGGTGCTCATAGCCCCTTCATTTCACAATTTTTATTCTCCCTTCTTCGGTATAGAAATGGTACAGGTTAATGAAGATAAAGAAAATAACAGAGATAGGGGTCTCAGTCTCTGTGTTTTCAATTTATACCACACCATCTGTCCCACAAGCAGCACATCTAATATTACTTTTTCCTCTTGATTCAAGCACAATTTAAAACCTTCTGAGATCCTGCTTCACTCCAGACCACTCACCAAACCTGACAATTCTATATTTCCAACTGCTTATTGAATAATGTCTGAAGATATGTTCCTCCATGCATTCTAGCCCAGGCTATAAGCTCTATGAGTTATTATATTCCAGGCCTTCAGCACATTGTTAGAGACACAGCAACAAATGTTTAAAAAAAATTAATGAGTAAGCATCTAAAATCTGTCAACTGATGGTGGCGCCGATTCAACATCAACAAGAATCCTCAATTTGGGGTGCAGTGAAGAAGGAAACTATTCAGTGCAAAGAGCTCCTTGGTGATACAGCACAGGTCTGCTCTGATGTGCTCTGGTGAGGCATCTAGCCAGGGAAATGCAGTCTTGGTGGAAAGGGAAAGTGCACTCTTGGAGTGAGGGTAACTGGCTTATATGGACAAAAGTCCCTGCCCCTGGTCTCTGATTGGTCTGTCCTCATGCAAATGGGGACGCCAAATCCTTACATTTTGATTGGTCCAAGAGGCACTGTCCTGACTGGTCAGAATAGAGCTGCTCTGATTGCTTGGAGCTGCACAGCTCCAATTGGATGGGGAAAGCCCAAGTTCTATTGGTTGAACTAGGATTCCAGGAACTCCTTTATAAGAGCTGGCAGAGATGGCAGGAACACAGTGCAGACAGGCAGTTTAATGCAGACTTCTCCCTGAAGTGCAGTTTGCGTGAGAAACCCCTGTGTAGAAATGGCTGCTGGACTCTTAAAATTTGAGCCTAGTTAGTTACAGTTGGGTTCACAAATCCCATGCTTTATCCTATTGCCCTTTTCTAACTCCATTGTCTTTGTAGTAAACAGCATTCTGTGTCATAGTCACAGATTCCAAAACCACATTCACATAGTAAAACCCCCACTGTTTCACCCTGGCTGGTTTGGCTCAGTGTAGAGTGTTGGTCCACAGACTGAAGGGTCCTGAGTTTGACTCCAGTCAAGGACACATACCATGGTTGCAGGCTTGATCCCCGGCCCAACCAGGACCACATGCAGGAGGCAACCAATCGAAAACTCTCTGTCTCTGTCTCTCCCCCTCCCTTCTACTCTTTCTCAAAATCAATGGGAAAATATCCTCAGGTGAGCATTAACAACAATAATTTTTTAAAAAGCCCAACCACTGTTGCACATTAAGCCTTAAAATCTGGAAATCATCTTTGAATTTACCCTATTCTTTCTTTTTCTCTATTGAAATTTCCTCACATACCTCTTCCCCTCCTTTTAAAAGTCCCTTTATCCTCACCCTAAATCAGCCACGCTTTATATAACTCTTATATAGATGATTGAAATACCTTTCCCATTGGTCTCTTTATCCTCTGTCCTGCTCTCCTTCCTCCCTCCCCACTCCCAAATACACCAACTGATTTACTACTCTAACCTTCACAAATACTATGACTCTCATCTTGTTATTCTTCTGCTTAGCCAACAAGAGGCTCTCTTTACAAGGAATCTTCTTCCAGACTTTCCCAGACATTCTCAACGTCTCCCACCTCCCCTAAGTCTCTTATCTGCTGAGAGCATCTATATACACTTTTTGTCCTAGTTAGTTTGAAACTAGTAGTGCCTGCACATGTACCTTCCTTATGCCTGTATCTGTCCGTGTGTATGGGTATGTGAGTTTGTACATGCTTTTTTAGTGTTGTCACTCTGGGGAGTCCCCTGGCCCTCCATTCTATCTAAATCCTGCCACACGTAGTCTGCCTTCCTTTAGGAGGCATTTTGTGACTACAGTCAAATATTTTTTCCCCTTGCAAAAAGTATTTAAATGTACTTGTTCTCTTGGTGTTTGACGTGTATAATTTTGTGTCTTCAACTTGATTATAAATTCATTTAATTCCTCAGGGTCAGATTCCTCTGGTTCCTATTCCTTTTGTTCCCACCTCCATTGCTCATACGTGTAGATGGGCACATAGTGGGCTCTAGATAAATGAGGACTGTTTATTTTTCTTCTAACTCAGCACATTTCTGATCTCCCTCCTCCTCACCTTTATGTAGTGTCACCCCACCCCAGCAGCCTTTGACAAGACCTGCCGGCTGCCAGCAGCAGAAGCCTGCAGCAAGTTCCAAGAAGGGAATAACACGATGAGAGCCATAGTATTTAAAAAGTCAGAGCAGTAAATCAGTTGGTGTATTTGGGAGTGGGGAGGGAGGAAGGAGATCAGGACAGAGGATGAAGAGACTAAGTTTCATAGTCTCTATTTGAATATTGATTTTCATCAATGAAAGCTTCTTTCTTTAAGAACTTTTAAATAATGATATATATTACCTAATGGTAAGGGCACAGGGAACCATTAACCTCTGGGAACTCTTTGCAACTAAACAACATAAATGCTTTCTAAATAGTAAGCAAGGCTTCCAAACACAGCATCCATATGCCACTCTAACTATACACTGGACAATTAGTTCCCTTTGGCCAAAAGCCACTTTTGTTTAAACCCATATTCTTGGCTATGGCCAAATTTGCCAAAAACCCCTTTTCCTTCTCAGGACCAGGTGCAAGCAATCCCATAGTATCCTTAGGAGAAGGAAGGAGAGGAAGCTAAAATACCATGAGGAATACTTAGAGACAACAAAGTTGCTACAAGTCCAATGACAGGTAAATCTCTAAGTTGCTATTTGGGATCCCCATAGCAACCTTGTCCAGCTGCTTTCCTGGGTTAGCTACTGAGAAATTTGTAAATGACATAAATGCTGCTCATTACACTAAAGACATACCTACTTTTTTGTTGCTCACCGTTGAGCTGGGTTGGCTATACTTTAACACATTAAAAGGTAAACCTTAAAGTTTAAAAAGTTAGCAGGACAAGGAAAAGGCAGGACCTCACAAACCAAATTATTTCTGAGTTCCCATTACTTCATCCTGTGCCTACTGTGTCAGGTAAAATGTTGGACATTCAGGACATAGTAACAAACAAGATAGAAACTGAAAATTAAAACTGTCAACCCTGCATTTATACCACTTGTCACAAATTTAGGCAAGTAGCCAACCACTTTTATCTGAATATTCTAAAGAAAAGCTTTTGCAAACCCCTATTTTACTTTAAACTTGTTTCAGAACTCCACTCATCATTATCATCATCATCATCAATAGAAACCAGCAGATTGGTTCAGAAAAATCTAAAAGAAACTTCCTTAAAAGGACAGTTGTACATTTTGTACTAACTTGTTAAAAATAGAAGAACCCTATAGCTTTTTCAAGAAAGAATAACAGATTTCTGGTGGTACTGACAACAGACCTTCCCATTCTCTGGAGTACAATGGGGAATGGGAGACAGATGCCACCAGAGGTAAGGGTGACCCTGCATCTTCTGTGAGGAGGGCTCAAAGCTTTGCTATTGTTAGCCATGCCTCCTCAGAGACTAATACTGTGTATTTCTAAGAGGGGTTACTCACAATCGCTATATAGGTCGATACGGATATGAGATTCCTGACCGTCATCTTTTTAATACCATGTTCTAAATCTCCGAACAAGCTAGAATTACCAAGTGAAGATCACTGGAATAATGTAAACTAGCATTTTATGAGCAGTCAGCTCCAACCTCTCATGTTTTCAGTGAGTACATATTACAAAAGCAGACATTTCAGTTTGTTGTTCATTTTTGTACCCTTTCTACTTCCAAAAAGGATTAGAGGTAATTTGCATAAAACACACAACATAAGATTCAGCCATTAATTCAAAATGACATAAGTAGTAAATAATTTATTTTAAGGAGACATTCTGTTAAGAAACTCAAGTAATTTTCCCCTAACCTTCCTAGTTAGCTAAGCATAGAGGGAACTTTTAGGGTTGTGTAGCCTTCAATGTATAATAATGGGAACGTAATGACTTCTCAGGAGAAAGAATCTTTACTCAGCCATTATAGTGAGTCTTTACTTAAGAAACTTGAGCAACATAACAAGTAATATCTTAATAACCATTTTAGGAAAAAAATGCTATTTTATTACATTTAGCTATTTCTTATATCAGCCATTAGTGAAAATGGGAACCTTCGTGTGGAATGAGGATAATTTCCCATTAAACAAATCATTGTTCACTTAAGGCAATTAGACTATGTGATCTGGACATCCAGCTGTGGTATTTCACATGCTATTTGAATAAAGCCTGAAGAACCCCACATTAAATAACGTAATAAACTATCTTTGCCATATGTGCCTTATATCTAGAGCAAGTTGGTGTTTTTGGAAAAAATACATGTATAAAATAGCCATCCCCCTGCTCACTAGGGACATAAGTTGTGACTGCCTGCCATCTTGCTGCTGCCATTGTTCTCAGCCAGGCTCTTGACAAATGCTACATGATAAAGATGATATTTTATTATGGATTTTGAAGATGCCGAATAGCATTTTTATGAAAGTGGGCTAGAGAAGTGCCTCTAATCAGAGCCAAAACTTTTCTCAAAAAGCAAGGTTGGAGCCATTCAACCACTTGAGTAAATACTATGTAATTTTTAATAACATGCTGGCACTTGAATTCCAGGTACAGTAGTCGAAGAAAGCAATGGTTCTGATGAGATAGAGAATGCAGACGAAACCAAAATGTCGGAAGAGATCTTGGCTTTGGTGGATGAATTTCAACAGGCCTGGCCTCTGGATGGCTTCGGGGGAGCACTAGAGATGAAAGGGCGGCGTCTGGACTTGCAGGGGATACGGGTACTGAAGAAAGGGCCCCAGGATGGAGTGGCCAAAAGCTCTTGCTATGGAGACTGCAGAAGTGAAGACGATGAAGCAACAGAATGGGTAAGAGTTGCCAACTCAATTCTTACCAAATTGTAGCGCAATCTTTGGGGGAGGGGAGCTCCTAGTTTTAAAGTGTGATGTTTCTCTTGGATATATGGCACTACGTTCCTCCACACTCCAGTCAGCCTTCACGTTGGAATTGTAGTGCAGGAAGCATGTCATGTGACTTACGTATTGCCAGCTCTTCCTGGAAGGAGAGGAAATGGGATGGGAGTGAGGCCACACTCAAAGCCCTTATATACAGACATCTTAATTTTCAGTTTCCTCTGTACATTCTTCAAGGATAGGTTACTATTTTTATTTCACTAAACATTTTTTATTTAGACCTTTAAGAATTAAACTGAAGGAAAAAACTTAACCTTACTTAGCACAGGGCTGGTTTTCCTTAAAGCCAGTATCCACAGATTTGATCCTTGGTCTCATGTGTCCCTAACATGTTTCCATTTCCTAGATCACATTCCAGGTCAAGCGTGTGAAAAAACCCAAAGGAGACCATAAAAAACCCCCTGGGAAAAAGATAGAATCCAATCAAGCAGAAAATGCACATCGCTCCCAAGCAAACCTGGAGATCACTGGCCCAAAGGTGGCATCTCCAGGGCCACAAGGTAAATTGGAATGTTTTATATGCCAGTTTCTTCCTTCAGATTTTACTGTCCCAGTTCTCACGAAGGATATGTTTGTGACTTAAAGTAGATGAGAAGGTAATTGGGCTAAGTGAACAAGAAGCCAGTCATTGATATAAAAAGTTTGTTTTGACAGTTTACTTCACTTTTTTACCATTGGCTATTTGGCTTCTATTGTTATTATCTTGAGCTTAAATATCCTATTGATTCTTAACTTGAAAGTCTAGGTTAATATATAAAAATGTGGGTTTAAGACTGACTCCCTGGGCTCAAACACCAGTTTTGCCATTTAGTTCCCTGTGCCTCATTTTCCTTATCTATAAAATGGGAATAATAATTGTGTCTGTCTTGTAGGTTGGTTGTGAGGATTATGAGTTCATACATGTAAAGTGCTTTAAATGAACCAGGCACATAGCGCTCAATATATATTTACTACTTAGTAACATTTTTGTGTGCCATGTATCTCTTTAAGTATTAGATAAATGCTTTAGCAATACTCCCCAGGAAAAATGCCAGGGGTGGGGATGTCCAGCCCACTGGCCATATAAGGCCTGCAAAATCATTTGGTCTGGCTCTGCCAAGGCATTAGGAGTGAGTTAATTAAATGTTTGGCCAAATATAGCAAGCTAATTTTTAACTTGCTAATTTTGTATGGCCCACGAATGATGTTATAAATACCCAAATGGCCCTTGGCAGAAAAAAGGCTCCCCACCCCTGTCTAAAGCATGGAAGAGACAAGAGAAGACTATATCCCAATTTTCAAATAAATATGGATTCTGTCCACTCCAAGTAATAAGCTTCATGATGAATTCTGACAAAGTTCTAAGCAAATTATATTTTTAAATATATTTTTTATTGATTTCAGAGAGGAAGGGAGGAGAGAGAGATAGAAACATCAATGATGAGAGAGAATCATTGATTGGCTGCCTCCTGCACGCCCCCTACTGGGGATCAAGCCCACAACCCGGGCATGTGCCCTGACTGGGAACTGAACCGAAGACCTCTTGGTTCCTGGGTCCATGGCTCAACCACTGAGCTACACCGGCTGGGCCTAAGCAAATTATGCAACAGTTAGTTTGTGAGTCCATGGGGGTAAAGTAGAAATCACTAAGGATCATTGCAGGTTTTCTAAGAACTAATACAACTGATGCATAACTAATTTCATTCTTTTTTTGGTGAGAGCTCCTAGACTGGAAGACCAGGGAAGTGCCATAGACAATAGACATAGTAGAACTGGATTTAGCAAAGCATTTAGTAGAACCTCTTATAATAGCATGTGAACAAGGTGGAGAAATGTGGGCTCAAAGTCTCCCCATTGCCTGCAGAACAAAGTCCAAACTTCCAGTGTGGTGTACAAGACCCTTCATAACCCATCCTCTCTCTACCTTTCAGCAACATTCTTTGAACTAACCATGCTCTAGTTTTACCTCCTTGCCTTTGCACATGCTGTTCCCTCTGCCTGGAGTGCCCTCATGCCACCTCAGAGGTGCTAAAATATCACTCATCCTTAAACTTCAAACGCAGATGTCAACTCTTCCTTGGCACCTTCAGGCAGAATTAGTTGCTCTCTCCTCTGTCCAGTTGTTCTGCACCTTCACTCCAGCGATTATCCTCTCGTGTCCTAATGATCTGCTCGTTAGACTGGGAGCACGAGGTCAGGCTCTCTTACCATTTCTCTCTGTGTCCTTTGTGTCTCAACACAATTCCCAGCCCCTTATAACACATGCTCAACAAGTATTTTTCAAGTGATTTTCTTAAAATATAAAAGAAAAATAAGCTTAATTGTGAAACGTATGGTTTAAGTCTTTAAGTTATTAATTTAAACAGAGGTCATTTGAAACTCTTCCAAACTTTTTTTCTATTTTATTAAAATCTAAATCTAAAGCCCTGCCTGTACATCAAATGATTTCTTGTTGTGGATGAATTCCTACAGTACAAAAAGAACTGTACAGAACCACAGTTCTCCTTCCTGTCCATTCAATTATAATTCCTTCAGAAGAACCCTTTCCAGACAAGACTTAGTTCTGCTTTTTTCTTGGGGACTTGACTTAAGTAAAGGGCCTATACCCAAAAGGTAGTACTTGTGAAGGGTATCAGTAAACAGAGCTGTAAAGGCCCTATATAGCTTTAAATAGCATGGTGATTAGGGCCTGCATGCTAGTCAACAGACCTGGATATGCAGTCCTCCCTGCCATCTACTAGCCAGGTGGCCTTGGGCAAGTCACTTGATGTCTTTGTGCCTCCATTTTCTCACCTGAGAAATGAGGTTTAAAACCTGCCTCATGGTCCTGGACAGGTAGCTCAGTTGGTTAGAGTAGTGGTCGTCAACCTTTCGGACCTCACAGACCACTAGTAGGTCCGCGGACCACCGGTTGGCGACCGCTGGGTTAGAGCATGGTCCCGATACACCAAGGTTGTGGGTTTAATCCCTGGTCAGGACACATGTAAGAGTCAACCAATGAATGGATGAATATGTGGAACAAAAAAAAAAAAATCAATGTTTCGCTCACTCTCCCTCTCTATCTCTCTGTCTAAAATCAATAAATATTTTCTTTAAGTTCCTTTAAAAAAAAAAATACCTGCCTCATGAAGTTATGAATGTAAAGCACTTAGCACAGGACCTGGACACACAGTACGTGCTCTGGAAATAAGTAGCCTCTCATTATCATCATTATTCCCCACCCTGCTGCTTTTCTATACCCAGTGCTTCTCTACCAGGACTGGTTCCCCCCCCACCCCCCAAACGCCAGGGGACATTTGGCAATATCCAAAGACATTTTTGTTTATCACATCAAGTGGGTGGAGGCCAGGGATGCTGCTAAGTATCCTCCAATGCACAGGACAGTCCCCACAACAAAGCATTATCCAGCCCATAGTGCTCACAGGCCCAGGTAGAGAAACCTGCTTTAGAGGCGTGTTTCTCCTGCCTGCATTAGAGTTGTCTTTAAAATCAAAATGCAGAGGGTTGAAAATTAAGTTTGGTGTGAATGTTAACGTTGAAGAACTTCTTAACCCTTCTCTCATGTTGATTAGTCTGGAATCCAGTGAAGGACTCATTTATTCTCTATCTTGGAGAAGAAGGCTTTGCTCAGAGGGATCTTTATTCCCGTTGCTGTGAATGACAAGCTCTCTATGTGATAGAAATTCTGAAAACTAGAAGAATGACTAGCACCTTTAAAATGCCAGTCTGGGTGAAGTAATCACCAAGGCATGAGACACTGGATTCTGTTCCTTTGCAACTGTGTCATTAATGACATGCTTCTTTCCCAGGAAAAAAGCGTGACTACCAGAGTCTGGGATGGCCCAGCCCAGACGAGTGCGTCAAACTGCGCTGGGTAGAGCTGACTGCCATCGTGAGTACCTGGCTTGCAGTTTCTTCAAAAAACATTGAGTGAGTATCTTAAACCTCTCCCTTTTCCCTGGCATTCGTGTACCAATGAGCACCCTGGGCCTCAGCGACATTGTGATGCCCTCCTTTGTCAGAAGCTGTGAGCAGAGGTGGTGCATTAGCCAGGCAGGAAGAGTTGGTGGTTCAGAGGATGACCATTGCTGACCACAGCCCACAGATGGGCGCGGCCAGTGCACTGAACAGCCATTCTCAGTGCCTTTGCCCACACTTTTGTAACTTACCCAGATTTACTTAGAATTGAAGAGGGGGTCCCTCTCTTTTAGAAGCATGAAACCTATAGTCTCACTGACATCATGCACTTGAAAAAGGAGTCGGGGCAAATCTGGATTTACAGACACCTTAGACACCTTCCAAAACATATGCCTGCCTCTCTGAGAACTTCTTTTTTTCCCTCAGACACTCATTCAAGTGTTGGAGTTCCCCCAAGAGTTAGCACTAAGCCTTTATAATCGCCCTTGTCAGACTGATCAACTCCCAGAACTTCTCCCAGTTTGTTTTCTATTTTTTATTCCTACTAAGTGCCTCTAGCAGTGCTTAGACCAGAAATTTGGGAGTCATCCTTAATAATCCTCCACCTTGCCCTGACTGGTTTGGCTCACTGGATAGAGCGTCGGCCTGGGGACTGAAAGGTCCCAGGTTCGATTCCGGTCAAGGGCATGTACCTTAGTTGCAGGCACATCCCCGGTGGGGGGTGTGCAGGAGGCAGCTGATCGATGCTTCTCTCTCATCGATGTTTCTGACTCTATCCCTCTCCCTTCCTCTCTGTAAAAAATCAATAAAATATATTTTTAAAAAAATAATAAATCCTCCACCTTACCCCTCGAATCCAGTCAGTTACCACTTATCATTTCTACCCGATGAGTGTTTTGCAAAACCATCTGCTTTTCTCCAGCTCCATTGCTGCCTTCTTAAATCAGATCACCATCATCTCCCCTTACATTCATGAGTCAGTCTGCTACTGGTCCTCTTGCTTTATTTATTCTTGGCTCTATTCAATCCACTCTCCCCACAGTGCTCAGAATTCTTCCTCAATTATAAGTCAGTTCTTCAAACGCTCTACTTCTCACTGCTCTTTACAGTGATCCGCACTGCAAATCTGCTCCTGTGCCTCCATCTCCAACTCTGTCCTCTCTCCCATCAGGGCCCTCATACGGGGTGTCTCCTTTGCTGTGTCCTCACCACCTTCTCCCTGCCTGGTTAATGCATACTCATCCTTCTGGTCTCGCTTAAATCTTACTTCCTTGGGGAACTAACTCTTCACACTAACTATCTCCCTCCTCCATCACATAGAAGAAATAGATACCCTCCTATAGTGTGGCACTGACATTGTACCATGTTTTTAATCTTTTATAACTTATCACATCTGCAACAGTTAAGTCACTCACAAGACTATGAGCACCACAATCGGGGGACTGGGTATGTTTTGTTAATTATGATAGCCCTGGCATTAAATAGCTAGAAATAAAATTTGGCAATGCCAGTTTGCCGTATCAGTATATATGACCGTGCATGACATTTAGCCTGGATATAGCAGGAAAATGACCACTTGGTGACCATGAAGGGAAATACTTATATTTAAATGTAGATACAAAGGACAGCTGTTTTTGTATAAAATTTACTATCTAAACTTCTGTGGGGACAAGTATGTTTCTGTCATAAAGGGAAAATCAAAGGAACAACTTGTGGCTCCTTACCATTTTCTATACCCTGGGAAAAGAAATCCTAGAAGAAAACCCACCTGGCTTAAAACCCCCGCAGTGAGAGAAAGTGGCCAGCAGGAGTGAGCAAATCTGGCTCCAGGGAGCACAGAAAGGAGCTGCTGAGGGGGGTGGGAAACTCCCTGAGCACAGGAGTCAGATCCCAGCACTGCTCCTCTGATCTGGGATGGATCCTGAGTCATACATTCAGCAGGCAGTTATTGCCAGGCACTGGAATCCTCACCCTGGTGTCATGAGAGGATGGACTAAATAACTTCGGAGGTCTCTTCCAGTCTGAGAGTCTGTGGTTCCAGGCAATCCTGGTAACATATTGAAGTCATGATCAGCTGATTATTAACACTCTTTCTCCCGCCCAATCAAATGTTTCATGGCTAATGTGGTCATCTCCATTTCCAGCATCACGGAACACATAGATTTTGCCACTCCAATCCAACAGCCAGCGATGGAGCCGCTTTGCAATGGCAATCTCCCCACCAGCATGCACACCCTGGACCACTTGCACGGGGTTTCCAACCGAGCCAGCCTGCACTACACCGGCGAGAGCCAGCTCACAGAGGTGAGTGCTCCGTTTCACTCAGCTTGTCTGTAGTTTTTAGCCCTCAGTCTGGGCGCAGCTGAGAGCAGAAAGCATTATGGCCAGGCGATGTTTTTGTTTTGTTTTGTTTTGTTTTGTTCTTTTAAAATAATTTTTATTGATTTCAGAGAGGAAGAGAGAAGGAGAGAAAGGTAGAAACATCAGTGATGAGAATCATTGATGGGCTATCTCCTGCACACACCCCCACTGGGAATCGAGCTGTAACCTGGGCATGTGCCCTTGACTGGAATCGAATCCAGGACCCTTAAGTCCACAGGCCAACGCTCTGTCCACCGAGCCAAACCAGCTAGGGCAGGCCATGTTTTTTTGCCTTTTTTCATTGGCTGTCATTTCAGTGGCTTTAGGCTAAGCCTGATTCTTTCAGGCCCAGGACTGAGCTTATGCTTTCTTTCTATGACCAGGCAGTTTTAATTCTAATTCACTGCTCGGGGTAGGTATTCTGCTTGCTGTCAGATAGAGGCTCCCCAAGAAATATTGGGGCAGTTCATTCTCCTGTTGGCATTCTGAAAAAGGAAAGAAAGGAGGGCAGACCCAGAATATACCAAAAAGAATTGGGAAAATGTGCCACAAATGTCCAACAATAGAGGATTTGTTACATAAATGTTGGTATAGATGTGTGATAGTAAAAAGTGGAATCATTAAGAAAGATGTATAGGAATACATTTAGTCACATGAAGAAATTTATTATGTGAAAATGGTGACAGTATGCAGTGTGATCCCATATTCTGTAAGAGAAATGTGTGTATACACAGAAAAATTGGAAAGATATATGTAAAGATATTAACAGTGGTTATGTTTGGGTGACAGGATTATAAACGGTTTCTATTTTCTTTATTCTGTTTTCTAACGTTGCTAGAATGAATGTGTTTTACGTGTCTATAATTTTTGTTAACTCGGAGAAGCCTGAAGGGATGATATAATGGCCTTAAACGCATCTTCCATAAAATGCCTTACCAACAGGACCACAGATTGTGCCCTAGGGAAAGAGCTTGCGTTTGTGGGTTAGTGCCCAACTCAGCGGCAGCAGTGTTGTCTAGACCCTGCCTCGCTTTCACTCCTAATCTACCGTCTTCCTCCCTGTGCCAGGTATTACAAAATCTCGGCAAAGACCAGTATCCACAGCAGTCCCTTGAGCAAATTGGCACCCGAATTGCCAAAGTTTTGGAAAAGGTAAGTCACCCTGTAGAGAAGCTGGGAACTATTGCCCCCCTCTAACCTTTCCAGATTATTTGTCACTCAGTGCTGGTAACCTCTTCTGTTAGTTACTTGGCACTTGGTAACTAAAGGGATGACGTGAAATAGCCCCACACAGAATGTTTCAATCATTTTTCCATTACTTTTCTCATCACTTGGTTAGCATTTTTCTGCTGCTTTACTTACCTTCTGTGATGAAAACTACCTCATTGGTTTTCTCCAGCATGGGGGTGGAGAGGTGGTGGTCCTGGGAACCACGCAATCTCGGCGTGAAACAAGCCAGGTGTTCCAGTGTTGAAGAATATTAGGTATTTCAGATTGTGGATGGGAAACACACCTTTAAATACCTATTACTCTTGAAATTGAAATAAAATATTTGGAAAACTGCATTTTCATACAGCCTACAGAAAATAGAATGAGAGTCTCCCAGATTGCTCCTCTGCTGCCTCTGTGTGAGATTCACGTAGAGCAGTGATTGTCAGCTGCTGTGCTGCTAGAATTTATGAAACATGCAACATCTGACTATTTAGTCAGGGGCACTGACCACTTTTCCCTTAGATTGTAAAAAAAAAAAAAAAAAGACAACAGCCAACACAACAATAGCCATCTGGTGTAAATGAATCAAAAGTATACCTATTTTTGGTCAGATCAGCAAAAAATATATTTTTGGTATGCTGCAGAATTTTAGTAATTAGTGTGTGCTATGAGATGAAAGGGGTTGAAAATCGCTGATGTAGAGAGTACAGTTTTCTACATTAAAATTAATTACTTTATGGTTCCATATCGCTCTACTTTATTACAATGTATATTGAAGAATACCGTGATTAAGAGGATCAACTTCCAGCCTGACTTGGCGGTACAATAGGAATAGTATAATCACACCACTTTAAAGGAGAGGAAGCTGAAAGCATGTAGCAGTCACTGTTCCGTGTCATTCTGAAATCCTTCTGGACATATGTCACCATTTCCCCTACTTTCAGAGCAGGGACTGTTTCTGGCAGTTGATAAAGTTTCATTTTCTAACTCTGCAAGTCCCAGCTTGAAAGCATTTTCTCAAAATTCTGTTTGAAAACTACACAGTTCCTCGCTCAGCGCTGCTCTCCGTTACTACCACATTACATGTGGTTTTTAAAAATCCGTTTGTCACCTTCAGCACTCCCCCTGCAAGTCCTCCCCGCCAGGCCCACAACTGCGTTAGGTACTTTTTCTGTACTGAGAGATGCAGCCTCGCTGTGTTTTGCCAATAGACAGCAGTGCCTCCTTCCAGCCTCCAGCAGCCAGTTCCGGTGCTCGTCCAGCTCCTGTACGAGTCTCACGGCTGCTCCCTCAACAGATGTCTACAACCATTCCCCAGACTGATGCCACACATTTTAACTTTGTCATGGCCACACTCCGTTCTTGATCCCAAATACTATTTCAGCTGCTTCTGCCTAAAAAAAACGCCCAAAATTTACTGGCTTAAAACAAAACTCTTATTTGCTCAACATTCTGCAGTCTGAGTTGAGCTCAGCTGGGCATTTCTTCTGGACTCACTTGGCATCATTCATGCAACTGCAGACATGGAGCCTCCTGTGGGGCTGCCACCAAAGCAGGCTTTACCCACATGTCTGGAGCCTCAGCCAGAGTGGCTGGAATAGCCGGGCCACCACTGGGCATGTTCTCCCTCCACGTAGTCTCCCCAGCACCCTGGCTGCACCTGTTTACACGGGGCCTCGGGCTCTACGAGAGCGAAAGCGGGAGCATCAGCCTCCTAGCCTGTGCAGGGCCCTGGAGCAGCACCACTCTGTCCAAGCAAGTGCCAGGGCCTCTCCAATCCAAGGCAGGGGGAATGTCCTCCGCCTGCTCGTAGTGACAGAGCATGTGTGGCCCACCTCTACTCCACCACAGTTCCCCTTGAAGGAACCACGAGGCTGACAGCTTCGCACCAGAAGTGATGGAATCCCGAAGCCAGTTGACATCTCTAAAGGTGGGAGAAGAAAACAAGCCTAGAATTCTATACCAGCACAAACATCCTCCAAGTATGAAGGTGCAATAAAGATGTGTTCAAACAAATAGGAATTCAGAGACTTCAACACCAGTAGGCCTGCACTGAAATAAGAATTAAAGGGAGTTCTTGGAACATGCAAGGGGGAATAAAGAGCACTGGAAAGGAAAATGTAAATGACTTAACTATACAAAATAAGGCCTGTAGTACCCTGAGGAGCTTCAGTTTTATATATACTGAAATTCATGGTAACAGTAACATGATGGGAGGGAAGTGAATGGAGTTTAAAGTCCTAAGGTTTAATTAGTATCAGCCAAGTAGTAAAAGTAATCATTTGCATTGGACTATAATAAGTAAGAATGCATGTTTCAAGCTGCAGTCTAACTACTAAAAATGGTTTTAAAATGTAATGTAATTGAAGGATAATGGAATAATGTAAAACAATCCGAAGAAAGGCTTGAAAATAGAACACAAATACAGAGCCAAGTATACCGGTAGTTAAATACAAAAAGATTATATAATTTAAGCATTTAGTATGGAATAGACTTTTTTTTTTTAATCTAACTATATGTTTATAAGAGAAACACTTTAAATGCTAGGGTACAGAGTGTTGAAAGTACAAAGATGGAAAATAATATACTGTGCAAACAATAAAAAAAGAAAGCTGGTATAGGTACACTCTTGTTAGAAAAAAAATAAACCTTGAAGCAAGAAGCATGACTACAATTGGAGGGCTGTAATAAAAGTGATAATGGAAATGTTAGTGATGATATAGAGCAAGCATGGCAAACTCGCGGCCCGTGGGCCACATGCAGCCCACAATGAATGGTTTTGCAGCCCAGCCAATATAACAGTATGTAAGAAACATTTTAATAAAAATTTTATAACTTAATTTTTGCAATGTCCTGTTATACATAATTATTAATAACGAACTACAACTAATGACTGATTACTATAATCGTGTTGCATTCATTTCCCTTACGCGCCTTACACGCAGGCGTACCATTTCTCTCCACTAATATTAGCAGCAAATATTTTAGCAGCCGATTGCCACGTCATTAGTCTTGTACTGACTTGTTTGGTGTGCACAACAGGAAATATTTCACTTTCGGAGAACAAGAAAAATAGGTTTATTTGCGTCATGCTTATTAATTTGTGTAGTTATTTAGTGTCTGGTAAGTAAATGTTCAAGAAAAAATATTAATTTTTATTAAAATGTTCTATTTTATGTTAACGATTACTCATTTATTTAAGCCCTTTGTATTCAGCATGTCTATTGAAATAAACCTACGTTTCTATGAAAATTGAAGCTTTTGTTTTTTTGTGGCCCACATAAACTTAAACCTTGTTTATTTGGCCCATGTTAGCCTTTGAGTTTGACATGCTTGATATAGAGCAACATTTAGGATAGTGTGTGCCCCTGGAGAAGAGGCCAGAGGCTGGAATAGTGTAAGAACACGTTGGGAGACGCAAGTTTATTCGTTGATAGGGTGGCAGTTTCTGGGATATTCATTATTTTGTGCTTTACAGCATAAGTGTATATTTTATACAATTACATATTTATTATGTATAATTATATAAATGTTATTTTGTATGTTTCAAGTATTAGCATTGAAGAAAGATAATTGTATTATTTAATATATATTTTTAAAATATATTTTTATTGATTTCAGAGAGAAACGGAGAGGGAGAGAGAAATAGAAACATCAGTGATGAGAGAGAATCATTGATTGACTAACTCTTGCACGTCCCTCACAGGGG
The DNA here is from genome assembly GCF_000147115.1 of Myotis lucifugus. Taxonomy (NCBI): domain Eukaryota; kingdom Metazoa; phylum Chordata; class Mammalia; order Chiroptera; family Vespertilionidae; genus Myotis; species Myotis lucifugus. The sequence goes on along the minus strand of NW_005871261.1, from coordinate 1,185,750 downwards.
ATTGAGCCTGCAACCTGAACATGTGCCCTGACCGGGAATTGAACCATGACCTCCTGGTTCACAGGTCGATGCTCAACCACTGAGCCATGCCTGCCGAGCTAATTGTATTTCTTTACAAAGGAATCCTTTAGGGAAACCAGTCAAGGTATGAAGTCACTAAGAAGGAGGAATAAATTAGGCTGGCTTCAGATTTCTCTGCAGCAGCCATCCATGCCAAGAGGCAATGGAGCAACGCCAACACAATATTCAAGGAAAGAAAGAATGAGCCACGATTTTATATCCAGCCAGGTGGCCCTCAAGTTTGAAGGCTGCAGACAGAAAGTTTTGAACATATACGATTGTGTTAGTGTTCTAGGGCTGCCATAATAAAATACCACTGACTGGGTGGCTTAAACAACAATTTATTGTCTCACAGTTCTGGAGGCTACAAGACCAAGATCCAGGTGCTAGGAGGGTTGGTTTCCTCTGAGTCCTCTCTCTTTGGCTTGCAAATGGCAGTCCTGTTGCTGCCTCTTCACATGCTCATGCCTTTTTACACTGACCCTGGGATGTATCTTCCTCTTCTGTAACTCCTTCATACAGATCCAGTCAGACTGGAGGAGGGCCCCATACAAATGGCCTCTTTTACCATAATCACATCTTTAAAGTTCTTATCTCCAAATACAAGTTACATTCTGAGGTGCTAGTACTAGAGGTTGAGACCTCAAATACGAATTTTGGAGGAACAGATGTCAGTCCATAACAATCTCAAGAGACTATTATTCCTGTGCATTCTTCTGGAGGAAACTACTAGAAGATGAACTTCAGCCAACCATAGGTGATTGGGGAAACCACTCAAAAGTTTATGTCAGTGATCAATTAATATATTTAATTGCGGAACCAATACAGAAACAAAGGTAGGCAATAGGGTGACAGGACAAAATAGAAATGTTATATGCCCTGACGATGAAGAATGATAAAATTACCAAAAAAATTAGACTGGGAGAACAAAATAAGCTAGGAAGCATGGTCAGCTTTCTGATTGTGTCATCTGTAATTGCTGGGAGTTAGAGACCATCCATCAAAACGGGCAGATGAAATAGATAGGAAAATCCAAAATTAGACCTAAATTAAGTACTAGAATTTTGTCTTTGGTAAAGGCAGAATCTTAGTGGGGGGAGAGATGAATTATCCATGAAATATTATTAGGACAACTGAGTAGCCACCTGGAAAAAATAAACTGGAGCCATATTATTTAAGCCAAGTTAAATTTCAAATGGATCAAAATTTCATGAAAAATAAAACTAAAAGTTCTGTAAAACGTATTGATAACCTTGAAATAAGCAAGACCTTCCTAACTGCCACTGAAAATCCAGATGTCATCAGAGATAAATACACTGAACTGTGTAGAAATGAAAACCGACGTCACATAAGCACCATAATAAGTTCAGGTGGGCTTCGAAAACTGAGCGAGTGCATCTGTAATTCATGTCGCCAGCAATGGACTAATCTTCCGAATATATGAAGAACTTTTTCAAATAGATAAGATGAAAACCTCACAGAAAAGTTAACAAAATATAAGAATAGATACAGAAAAATACAAAAGAATGTCAAACATGAAATGATCAGCTCCACTCATAAGGAATACAGATTTAAACCACATTTTTTCACCCACCAAAGATACAAGAGTTTAATAACACACTCGGCAGAGAGGCTATCAGGAAGCAGGATACCCACATATTTCTGGTGGGAGACTAATTTCTACGATCCGATGGAGGACACTGTGATGATTTCTACCAAAATAACAAGTGTGTATCCCCTTGACAAAGCATGCCACACCTGGAAACGAATTCAACAAGTGCACCTGCACAAATGCAGAATTACACCTAGACAGGTTATCTGTGCAGCATTATTTGTAACAATAAAAACTGGGGGAGAGAGGAATATTCACTAATAAAGAGCTAGTTTAATAAATAACGGTGCATCCATACAATGAAATACTATGCAGTTGATAACAAAAGAAGGAGGAGGCTTTCTGTACTCTGATGGAAAAAGATCTCCAAGTTGTATTGTTTAGTGAAAAAAGCTAAGTGCAGGTATATAAGGAATAAGTTATATAAAAAAAGAGTGGGGGGATAAGCCTGCATTCATAGCTGCAGGTATAACGCAGAAAATTCTAGAAGGTTACATAAGTAACTAAGAGTAGTGTTTAGTGATATACTGTAGAGACAAGGATGGGAGGAAGGCTTTTGACTGCATATAACTTTGTACAATTTCCAGCTTTTGAAACGTGAATGAATTACCTGTTCCAAAAGTCAAGTCATTGTAAATAGAGCACATGGACCTGAAATACAGCTCTGCTGTTTAGTAGTTGAGTAGATTTGGAAAAGACACTCGACCTCTCTAAGTCATAGTTTCTCATCTATGAAAAGGCTGAAATAGTAGAATCAAGCTCATAAGATTGTTCCTAGGATTAATGAGAGGATGGAGGTAAGGTGCGTAACAGGGTGCCAGCACCTAGTAATACTCAGTTAAGTGGTTATTAACTCGTGTTACTGTTCGTAATCTTGGTGGTAAATGAATATGTTACTTAAGAGACATCGGCTCTACTGTCCATTCCTTCGTAGAACCAGACTTCCTGGGTCCTTTCCAGCATGGCGGCCCTCTACTGGAGAGTGAAAGGCCAGGGGAAGAAGGCGATCGACTGCCTGCGCCAGGCCCTCCACTACGCTCCACACCAGATGAAGGTGCGTGGGCCTCCCAGGCCTGACTCTCTGTCCCTGGGTCCTTCCCATTGCCCAGTGGTGTGTTCTTAGGTTTCAGCTGGCTCAGCCAGTAAGATGGCAGAAGGCTGGGATAGGGCAGAAGAGCCTGTGACCGCCCTCATGCCATGCCGCAGGCCTGTGAGTAATGCCCATCCTCATGCCTTCTCTACCTCAGTAAGTTGGGGCCTGGGGGAAGCGCCTCAAGATCACTGTCAGAGATTACCTCATTGATATCCTTCCACCATATCAGAGCCACCCAGCGTACGGCAGGGCCACTGGCCTGGGCAGGCCACCACCTTAGAGGTCGTCCTGGAATTAGCTAACCCCTGGGCCTGGAGGCCTGCTGTACTTGTTTTGCTTACACTCCTGAAGTAAGCTTGCTTCCAGACACCGAAACAAGAAAATTTCCATTTCTTCATACACATCAGCCAGTTCCTGTTCTTTGTTCAACTTCACCTCTTACACACACACACTCACACACACACACACACACACACACACACCAGCTAACCCCCTATAACCTCAGTCTTTTCAAAAAGCCCATTACTGTTATGATGACTGAGAATGTACAGTTTTTTAACTGCACATTGTGCCCACATGTGCTGAGGTCTGCATTAACCTCCAGATCTCATTCTCCCTAAAGACACCCTGATGTCTTTGTTCACTGGGCAGCACAGGGAAAGGGGAGGGTCCCAGGCTCACCCCCTAGGCATTGCTGAGTTCTAAATGCAGCGCTGCCTCTTACCGGCTTTGTGATCTAGGCACGTTATTAAACCTCTGTGACCTCGTATATTGTTACACACTCTTATGGGTGTCCAGTTAGGTCTAAAATGGCTCCTTCCCCCACCCACACACCTCTTTTCTTCTGAATCTCCTATAGAACCCAGTACAATGTGATATAGATAGTTGCTCAGGTAACACATTTAAAGGGAATAAATATTTGTGATGACAATAATGTTGCCATTGTTCAACCCTCACTCTGTGCTCTTAACTGCCAGGCAATAGGGAAGGGCCAAGACTCTAGATCGGGGGTCAGAGAACTTTTACTGCAAAGGGCAGATAGTAAGAAATGTTAGTGTGGCAAGCAGACAGCCTCTGCTGCAACTGCTCGGTTCTGTCACGGTAACATAAAACAGCCACAGAAGTAAAGGGATGGGATGTTTGTGTTCCAATAAAACGCACTAAAACTGCAGCCAGCTGGATATGGCCCGTGGGCCAAAGTCTGCCAGCCCCTGCTTCAGATGGTGCGGTGGTCTTTGCAGGAAATACTTTTGCTCCATGACAGCGTGACTCAAGTGTGGCCTGTGACAGGTGTCAGCCCATTAACTATTTATTACTGGTTTGAAGTGAGGTGAGGAGTTTGCACTAGAATGTAAACCAACAGCTCCACTCAGTGGGGTGTTTCCTCAGCTAACATTTTTGTTTTGCGTGTGTGTGTGTGTGTGTGTGTGTGTGTGTGAGATTGATTTTAGAGAGAGGGGAAGGGAGAGAGAGAGAGAAACATCGATTTGTTGTTCTACCCATTCGTGCATTCATTGGTTGCTTCTTGTATGTGCCATAACCGGGGATCAAACCTGCAACCTTGGTGTATCCGGACAAGGCTCTAACCGAGCTACTCAGTCAGGGCTGTTTTGTTTGTTTTTTGTAGCAAGACTTTCTCAGAAAGAGAAGTAATGCATTGGTTTATATTCTGGTGCTAGTTCCTTACCTGTCACAGACCAGTAGCCAACAGCAGACTAGCTCATCGAGTTACCAGGAAAACTGACTGCATTATTTATGATCACGAAAACCAAGAACGACAACATGCTTCCTTAGATCCACCTTTGTGGATGCCAATCTTGAACTGAGTTCTACTTGTAAACTTTACTGTTTCTTGTAGTTCCAGTCAAGAAACATCCAGCAACTTTTTTGTTGTACAGTCAAAGGTGCTTGAGTCATTAGCATGTGAGATAAATAATACCTGCATGTTAGTCTTAGGTTCTGATACAAATGGCATGCCATTGTGCTGCCATTTTTGTACTATCAGGACTTGACTGGTGTGCGGACACTTCTGAAAAAAAAGCGGGGGGGGAATGAAAAAAAAAAAAAAAGAACGAAAGCTCAATATTCTTCCCTTCTCACCATTCTCCTTCCTGTCCCAGGATGTACCTCTGATTAGCCTGGCCAACATCTTGCACAACGCCAAGCTCTGGAACGACGCCGTCATAGTGGCCACCATGGCGGTAGAGATCGCGCCACACTTTGCTGTGAACCACTTCACCCTGGGCAACGTCTACGTGGCGATGGTGAGGCTGGCATGTGGGCAGGCGCACCTACTCTGCCACGGTCTCTCAGTGGCTCAGCTTTGCTTTCAGATCGTATTTGACTATGTCAGTGTCCTCCAGTTTCCTGTAAGTTTTGTGTCCAAAATTGGTAGCTCCAGCACAGGTATATTTTATAGATAAGGAGTTTGTGAGTTTTTGAAAATAGTAAATGGAAGTCATCTAAATAGTCTCAAGTAACACTGACAGCAGAGTCAGATTCACCTACAGTTTTTGGAGACACCACCTGTTCTTGAAAACCTCACTCACACTCCACATGGTCATTGGGCCACATACTTACCACTGCACTCATGGTGACCTGTGCATATTTCTCTTGCTGTATTTTCACTGTGCTTTAGAATTTTTGCTTAAGTATTTGTCTCCCCCAGACTAGGAGCTCCTTAGGAAAAACACTGCTCTTCATCTCCCTGTTCCCAGCACTTACAGTGTCTGGCACACAGTAGGTGCTCACCAGATGTTCAGTAGATGATGAAATGCCCCTAGTTTCATGGGACACACTGACAGAGAAAACAGCACACCCACCATCCAGAACATTCTGGTCAGAAACAAGGACTGATTTGAGAACTTAAATTCTGGCGGTCCCCCAGAAGTTACAGAGCCGAATTTAACATGAGAATCATGCCGTCCACTTCCATCTAAAACCCGGTGTCCCAACATGGGGCTGTTCCCAGGGTGTGCCCAGGAAAGGGTCACAGAATGAGCAGCTGCAGGCTGCTTCAGGGATCATCCTCGACTTCAAGAGCAGGAAGTGTAGTTTGGCCAGGTAGGTATTGGTCAATGTGCAATTGCCCTCTGCTGCTTGAAACTGAAGAATCTGTTTTCATCCCCAGCAAATGTGACAATTTCTACCCTGAAGAGGAATTCTTTCTCTTATCTGCCTAGAAGGACTCATTTAACCAGCTGGTATGGGCTGGTTTTTTGAGAGGATTAGCCTAGGTAAAAGATAAACGCCTTCCATGCCAGTGATCATTTCCAAGTCATGCCCATGTTTTTAGATGTTAGGGAGGATAAAAACTGTTTCAAAGTCTAATTGAGATACGTATCTGACTTGGCTTCCATCTCTCCCGCTACAGTAGAATATCCAGGCAGATGTGTAATGAGCATTTGTCGGGCATGTTTCTAGAGGTTTCTGTGGGGATTGAATGGAGGAACTTGATAAAGCACCTAGCACAGTGCCTGGCACACACAGGTACTCATGATGTTAGCTCTTACTCTTACCACCCCAGTTACTCCCGCCGTTGGCAGACCTGTGTAAAGTGGCCCCCTTCCCTCTGCTTCCTGGCTCTCACTTTGTGATGTTGCAGTTGGGGGTGGAGGCAGTTGTTTCCTCTCAGACCTGGGTTTTCTCAGCACTTTGGATCCATTGAGAAAATGCGCAGATTCTCACTAGCACAGAGGTGCTTTCTGAGGGGGTTCCCAATGTATTTTTAGTCTGGCGGCAGTACCTCTCACATTTGTCCCTTTGCCCCTCGCAGGAAGAGTTTGAAAAGGCGCTGGTGTGGTACGAATCAACTCTGAAGCTGCAGCCCGAGTTTGTCCCGGCCAAGAACCGAATCCAGACCATCCAGTGTCACTTAATGCTGAAGAAGGGACGACGTTCCCCGTAGGGCACCCCTCCTTTCTCTCTCTCTCCTCATGCTCCTAAAGAAAGAATAAGAAACCAATCATTGTCTATCTACTTTAAATGACGTGTGAAAATAACTAAGACTTATAACAGGACTTTTATGTATGTGGGAATGGTTTGTTTTTGTTTTTAAGCTCCTTCTTCCCCCAGCCAACCTCAGAAACAGATTTCTGAAAGGAAAATGCAGCTGAAAGATGGTGTGTAAATACTGAGCCAAGGCGTTTCTGGAGCTGTGCTCTGTTTCCAAAACCTCGAGGCCCTCAGGGCTGTTCGCAGTGGTCCAGCCAGCCTCCCCCTCTGGGCGGGGACGAACCGCCCGCCCTCCGCTTCCTGTCCCAGCCTCATAGCCTCGGCTGCAGAAGCCCACCCGCACCACACCATGGGTGAGAAGCAGCGCCCTTCGCTCTCCGCCAGATCTCCCTGCTGCCCAGTGTCGCCCATTCCGTTCCATGCTGCTATGTGACAAACTCAGAGGTAGTCTGCAGGGGAGGCAGGGGGAAATGATTTTTAAAACAAAATATTCACAACAGCAAAAACCCTTAGAATCACCTGACCATTGTATGTTATTTATGTTGGGGAGGGAGGGGGGCTGAGAAGGGGAAATCAGTGGTGTACAACATCTTTATCATGTGTAAGTTGATTACAAATCACAAGGAAACCAATAAGTTGAAATCCTATATCCCAGGTCTATATATATAGAATATGTATATTTGAAGCCCTCTACAGACTGGGTCTGTGTTTTACTAATTCTCTGTTCACTGTGTAACCCATCTTGGAATAAGGTGTGAGTGGCAGCTCCCTCTCCCTGAGGCCTTCAAACTTAGGTCCTCAGGGGTGTGATGAGCCAGGGTCCAGTGTTTCCCTACAAAGCTGTCACCTCTGGTCCCAGGGGAATCAGGAACTCCAGACATTTTGGAATCTTCAAGGGCACATACTGAGAACAAAAATAAAAGTCGTCTATGATCAAAACAGGTCTGTCGTGTGGTTTTTCTTTAGAGTGGGCTACCTGGGACAGCTGTGAAGCCCGCCTGTCACTGCATCTGAGCTGGAGTCCTAGGCTGCCTTTATCTTTCTTTGCACAGCAGCCTGGGGAGGGGAGAAACATCTTCACTAGGCTTATGGTCCATGGACGTATTAGCATGAACCTGTGACCAGGAAGGATGCACGGTCGGTCAGCAGGTGCTCAGAGTTGGGTGTATGTGGACCTTCCCAGAAAGGGAGGAGTAACCTAAGCCAGTCACGTCCCCTCCGGGAGAGCTGGTCCTCAAGTTCGCCAGGTAAGCTTCACGGAGACTCTTGGTGAGAGTTACACAGTATGAAACTGAGCAGCCCTTTGGGCCAGGACTCCACAGGAGACAGGACTTCCGCAGACTTTCCAAGAACATCCTCAGACACCAATCATGTCAGATACTGGAGCACAGACCATGTGAGTGCCTAGAAAAGATGAGCAGTCAGACATGCCTGTGAACTCTATCTGTCCTTCATGCAACTAGAGTCCAACTAATTCCACTCAGTTTTATCAGATGTATTTTGAGAATAAGCTCATTTGTTGCAGAACAAAGTGAGACTTTAATCACTAGCAGGATATTTATAAATTAATGTGTGTGTATTCCTTGCTTCCCCACTTATTCACAATTTGGTGTTCAGTTTCCTGAAACATTCAACAGTTGTTTTGGGTTTGTTTGTTTTTTTAATTTACATACAATGAAATTCAGTCTTTGGTGTGCAGTTCTGTGAATTTTGACAAATGCATAGTCACGTAGCCACTACATCATCCCCTAAAAGACTCCCTCACGCTGAGTCTTTGTAGTCAAACACACCCTTAACACTTGGCACCCGCCAATATGATCTCCCTATTTCTTCCTTTAACATATTGTCACAGGATGGAATTATATAGTATGTAGCCTCTTAAGTCTGACTTCATCCACTTAGCATGAGGCACTTAAGATTCATCCGTGTTGCATGAACCAGTTCATTGCTCTTTATTGCTGAATAGTGTTCCATCGTTTATTCACCTGTTGGAAGACACTGGGATGTTTCCACCTTTGGGAGATTATGAATAAAGCTGCAGTCAACATTCATTACAGGTTTTCATTTCTCTTGTGTAAACAATTCAGTGCTTGTTTTCCTGTTGTCGATGTACCGAGTTCCTGCTATGTTCCAAGAGTACTCTAAAAGTTTTCATGGGATAAAACTCGTGTAAGGCTCACGTCAACCCAAAAGTATAGGTGCTGTTGTTATTCCAGTTTTAAGAATGGGGAAACTAAGAGTGAGATTATGCAACTTGTTCAAGACCGTGGCTGGGAAGTGATGGATTCAGACTAATTCTGGGGCCAGCATGCCCAAATACCATGCTCTCTACATCCAGTATCTTACTTAATCCTCACAACTACAAAATGAGGTAGTCAATACTATCCCCATTTTATAGATGAGAGGACCAAGCTCACAGGTGAAGTACCTGGTTCATAATTACACAGTATATGCTGGAGATTTGCCTCAATTAGTACACCAAATCAGTTCCTTTCACTGCTATACTTTTCTGTATAAATTATTTCTAGTGACTATACTTCATTCTTAAATGTTTCTTATTTGCTTTCCAGGGCATTGATCTTGTCTCTCTCATATGTGTTTCGTATGTCCTATGTTTGTGTCTCCTAGCACTAACTGCACTATATTATATAGTAAATACTTAATAAATGCTGAAAGATTGACAAGCAATGCAATTAATATGTTCCTCTTCTTCCTGCTATTGGAGTTCTGAGGGCTTTCCACCCATACCTTACAATATTTTAGAAAACCAATCTCAGGGAAATGAAATATCTTGCTTCTCTAGGATGGAACTTGCAAAAACACGCACATTCCTGCCTCAGGCTCCCTGCGCTCAATCTGGCTAAGAGAGGACAGGTAGTCTATCCTTCACTACCCAAGGGCTCTGCACCACTGGTTACGGAGAAGGGGGGGGGGGGTGCAGCTTTGTGCAGAGAATTCCCATTTCCTGGGCCTCCAGCAACTCCTATGCCTGCCATTGTCTCCCAACCAGTGGTTGAGCCAACAGCTGGGAAGACTGGCTTCTAACTTCAGCTTTATGTGGTGATTCTAATGGTCAGGCTTCTAGTGGTCAGATGTGCCTTCCCTAGATCTAGTCCCATGTTTTCCCTTTCCGTGAAGATGCAACCAGGCAAGTCCAGCGCTACCTACAAACATTCCATTCAGCCCCTATTGATGTCCGACACTGTGAATGAGACACTAGACATGATTTCTGCCCTCAAAGAGTCACATCTAGTTGAAGAGAATAGACAAAATTCAAGGACAGAGTCCACTCCAGCAGAAACCTGAATGTTAAAGACTCAGAAACAGAGTTCTCTGGTGGACCTACTATAGGAGTGCCCTGGGATTGTGTAGACTTTTCTAGGTGCACACGCCTTGGTTTGGACACTCCAAGCAGAGTCCTCCATGGCTCAGCCCTGCCTGCCTTTCCATGCTTTTCTTTTGCTGCTCATTTTTCATTCAGCAAACATAGATTGAACAGAACACAAATTTGAAAAGATATTTTCACCCCTGCAGCACTATTTATTATACCCAAGATATGGAAGTAACCTAAATGTCCATCAAAAGATGACTGGACATAAATATGTGGTACATCTATACAATGGAATATTACTCAGCCATAAAAAAGAATGAAACCTTACTATTTGGGACAACATGAATGGACTTAGAGGATACTATGCTAAGTGAAATAACTCAGACAGACTAGACAAATACCATATGATTTCACTTATTTGTGGAATATAAAAAAAATGAATAAACAATGGTTGGGGGGCTGGGTGGAAAAGTGAAACATCAAAAGTGAAAGATCACTCATCATTGATGTTTCTATCGCTCTCCCTCTCCCTTCTCTCTGAAATCAATAAAAAAAAATTTTTTTTAAAGAGAAAGAAAAGGTGAAGAGATTAGGAAGTACAAATTGGCAGTTACAAAATATCACAGGGATATAAAGTACAGCATAGGGAACATAGTCAATATTGTAATAACTACACATGGTGTCAGGTGGGTACTAGATTTATCAGTGGGATCACATCATCCTACATAATAAAGAGGTAATATGCAAACTGACCATCACTCCAACACACAAGATGGCTGCCCCCATGTGGACACAAGATGGCCACCACAAGATGACCAGCAGGGGAGGGCAGTTGTGGGCAATCAGGCCTGCAGAGGAGGGCAGTTGGGGGTGACCAGGCCGGCAGAGGAGGGCAGTTAAGGGTGACCAGACTGGCAGGGGAGGGCAGTTAGGGGCAATCAGGCCAGCAGGGGAGCAGTTAAGCATCGATCAGGCTGGCAGGGGAGTGGTTAGGGGGTGATCATGCTGGCAGGCAGAAGCGGTTAGGGGCAATCAGGCAGGCAGGCAAGCGGTTGGGAGCCAGCAGTCCTGGATTGTGAGAGGGATTAGGGGCAATCAGGCAGGCAGGCAAGCGGTTGGGAGCCAGCAGTCCTGGATTGTGAGAGGGATGTCCCAGATTAGAGAGGGTGCAGGCTGGGCTGAAGGACACCCCCCCCCCCCGTGCATGAATTTTGTGCACCGGGCCTCTAGTTAGTTATATAAATGTCTAACCACTATGCTGTACACCTGAAACTAATACAATATTGAATGTCAACTATAATTGAAAATAATACAAAATAAAATAATAAAGAAAACACAGATTGAATGCTTATTCTGTGCCTGGCATTGTGCTGCCACTACAGGTAAATCTGTACATTGGGGGGCAGAGGGGAATGGGGGGAGAGGTGAGAGATGAGTCTAGGGCCAGATCATGAGCAACATCATAAGCAGAGCTAAGAAGCTTGGGCTTTGTCCTGAGGGAAATGGAGAGCCACTCTCCAGCTTGTACTTTAAGTTACAAATTAGTGTTCCCCACACACATCAAACTTCCCCATTTCTGTGCCTGGGATCATGCTGTGCCCACTGCCTGAACGCCAACTCCTCCCACTCTTCCCCTTTATTCACTTAATTCCACTGGTTTTGTGAGGGATTGTCCAAGTGTCATAGGACGCCATGCTCCTACAGCACCTGTGTTAACCCAGTTCGTGACCCTCATCACACTGAATGGAAATGAGCTACATATCTTGTCTCCAATCAGATGCTTAGCTCCATGTCTAATTAATGTCTGTATCTCCTGCTATAACAATATATGGGTATAGAACAAAACAATTGCTTGATAAAAAGAATAGTTACTGAACTATTGAACAAATGGTGAATAGCAACACCAGGGAGAAGAGACTGGAAGCAGGTAGCTATTGAAAGGGAGACAGAAGCCCTAGCTGGTTTGGCTCAGTGGATAGAGTGTCAGCCTGAGGACTGAAGGGTCCAACCCAGGACACATGCCTGGGTTGTGGGCCCAATTCCCAGTAGGGGGTGTGCAGGAGGCAGCCAATCAACGTTTCTCTATCATCAATGATGTTTCTATCTCTCTCTTCCTCTCCCTTCCTCTCTGAAATCAATAAAATATATTTAGAAAGAAAGAAAGAAAGAAAGAAAGAAAGAAAGAAAGAAAGAAAGAAAGAAAGAAAGAAAGAAAGAAAAGAAAAGAAAGAAAGAAAGAAAGAAAGAAAGAAAGAAAGAAAGAAAGGGAGAGAGAAGACTCAGTCAGGGAAAACTCCAGAGGACACATGGAGAAGCTGTTCTCTCTTCACCTCAGCCCAGACTCTGAGCCGCCCACACCTCCTGATCTCTTAAAGCGCTTTGACCAGCAGCAGGCTCACCCTACAAAACCAAGAAATGTTAGCTCTTCTTATTAGCAGAGATCTGCAATCCTGCCACACATCTTCTCCTAGTTCCATAAATAAATTACCTTTTGCCCTAGCCGATTTGGCTCAGTGGATAGAGCATCGGCCTGCGGACTGAAGGGTCCCAGGTTCGATTCCAGTCAAGGGCACGTGCTCAGGTTTCGGGTTTGATCCCCAGTATGGGGCATGCAGGAGGCAGCCAATCAGTGATTCTCTCTCATCATTGATGTTTCTATCTATCTTGCTCCCTCTCCCTTCCTCTCTGAAAGCAATAAAAAATTAAAGAATAATAATAATAAATAAATTGCCTTTTCCTTTCGGTTAAGAGTTTTGTTCCATTTCTGGACCCTGATTCAAAAGATTGACTGCTCTTGAGACAGTGGTTCCTAGCCTAAGGTAAGGAGCCTGCCCATAAGAGCATTTAATAGAAATCCCTGGGGAAATTTGTATCTTTCTGTTTTTCATTTTGGTGGATTTCTTCTGTTCTATCTTCCAATTCCCTATTAGAAAACAAAGCCTAGACCCTGGTTAAGAGTAAGGCCCAGCCAGACCCTTACCACATGCTGGCTTCCTAACAATGGCAGGGAGGCGCCCGGGCTTCTTCACTGCGGCCTCTCCAAGAGTTTGAGAACCTGTTCAGAGTCGTTCTCACCAGCCAATGTCTCTACAGCCAGGTGCCTTGGGTGAGGCTCCAGAAGATCAGGGAGCCTGGGGACAGGGAATCAGCCAACTTCTGCCCATTGCTCTCCAAATCCTGCAGGTGGCAGCTGGACACAAGGCTGAACATCTAAGGACCAAACTGGGCAACTAAGGGGCGGGCCCTACAGCTTTCCTGGCTTAGGAGCTCCCCGTTGGCTGGCTGCAGAGGATGGAGAGGTGAAAGGGAGGTGGGTGGAGCCCCCAGACCTGCACTGTCTAGCACAGTAGCCGCTAAGGGTCTACGTATTTACATTTAAATTCATTAAAATGGAATACAATTAGGAATTCTGCTCTTCGATTATACCAGCCAGATTCCAAGTGCTCAACAGCCACCAGGGGCTACTGTAGGATGGCACAGGTATGCAAGCCAAGCCAGGGGCCTACCCTGTGCCAGACACAGTGATAAGCACGGAGGAAAAGGGGTTTTAAAAAGCAAACTCAGGCCCTGTTGGTGTGGCTCAGTGGTTGAGCATCGACCCATGAACCAAGAGGTCATGAACCAGTCAGGGCACTTGCTCAATCCCCGATAGGGGGGTGTGCAGGAGACAGCTGATCAATGTTTCTGTCTCATCAATGTTTCTATCTCTCTATCCCTCCCTATCGCTCTAAAAAAAATCAATTAAAAACTATTTTTAAAAAAGCAAACTCGGTTCCTCCCCATGAGTTTGTTTGAGACAGGCAGATAAAAAGGTAAGCAGGAGACAGGGAGGTAAGCAGCACTGTGCCGGACAAGAGAAGGTGTAAGAAGCTCTGAGGAGAGACACCTGCCCAGCCTGGGGAAGGAAGGTTAGGAGTGGTGTCTGGGGGAAGCTGGGGTGGCGGGGGGAGCTGACTGTGAAAGAGGATGAGGAAGGGCTAGGAATGCCAGACAGAAACACTCCTGAAGACAATGAATGATAAAATACTGGCTTTGTGCTCTCTCTGGAAGGATTTGTCACTTTTGAGTGAACTTAGTGTCAATTTGGGTGAACTTGGGGTGTCACTTCCCCTGTTATCTCTCTGTTATACCACTTCCCACATGGTTTACAGCTGGTTCTTTGTGTGCCTGACTCTGGGAGCTCTTGTCTTATTTATCTAGGGCCCAGAGTGAACATCAGTCAATATCCTGGATGCTGTATGGATGGAGGCATGTTCCTGGCCACCACTTCCCTGTTCTCTCACTTCCCACACACATTCCTTTGACCCTTTATCTCATCTGGGTATTGTTACTTCATCTATCAGGCTGACAAGTCATCATAAAATCACGAGGCTGACTTTTTACTGACTAATCAGAGCCTGTAGAGCAGTCACCTCAAAAACGTTATCTACTGCTTCCCCACTCTGAATTCTGAAGGGAGTTTCAGGAATCCCTACAGTGATGCCATCCTGTTCCTTTGACTACTCCTGAGGGTGACAAATCTTTGCCTTGTTAAGTTGGATGGAATTTTTGGAAACAGCTAACAGTCAACGGCTTTGGCTTCAAAGCTGGTGACTAAAGTGGGTGATGAAGCTGGGTCATTCTGGGGACAGAAATGAGATGTGATCAGGAACAAATGAGCCTGAGATTATTCCATAGTTTAAAGTTATCCCCGGGGACATCCCAAAGGAGCCCCTAATGCAGCGGTTCTCAACCTGTGGGTCGCGACCCCTTTGGGGGTCGAACGACCCTTTCACAGGGGTCGCCTAAGACCATTGGAAAACACATATATAATTACATATTGTTTTTGTGATTAATCACTATGCTTTAATTATGTTCAATTTGTAACAATGAAATTGGGGGTCACCACAACATGAGGAACTGTATTAAAGGGTCGCAGCATTAGGAAGGTTGAGAACCACTGCCCTAATGGAAGCAGACAGCATCATCTGAACATGGTTATCCACCCCAAAAGTGACTACCGTTAAAAGGCCCATACAGCATTGGGCAAGAAAGTTCTGCTCACTCATTTTGGCTGTGGTTGTCATTCTTTCAGATCCTTTGGGAATCTGATAAAAGCTCTGGACCCTCTGTCCAAACAAATGCTCATGAGGCCACCATTTGCATATAAGTTCAGGGGGCCCATGGACCAATCCAAGGACCCCAGGTAAGAACTTCTGTGTGGAATGAACACACTAACGAGACCGGAGGCACTGGAGAGCAACAGTAGGGTTTTCTTGGTCTCTTTGTTTCTGCCTCACACCCCACAACGAGCCCAGCCGGGAGCTAGGATGGAACAGAATTTCTGAAAATAGTCTGTGAAGGACTTGTGCCATCTTCTTCACTCCGAGATTACCTTTGCAGGAGAGAGGCCTGCAGCCCGCCCACCTCAGCTGGGCAGCGCAGTCTGAGTTTCGGTTCTCAGAATGACTGTGTTTCAACCTCCACAAGGTTCTTGCAGAGAAAGCAGGAAAGAGCCAGGTGGCTTCCATTAGACTTGGGGGAGGGGCAGCAGGCCAGGATTGACTTGACTTTGGGTGCACAAGGGCCAGGCAGACCAGATCCCCTCCGTCCTGGACTCGGGTCTCCTTGGTGCCCTTCCCTTCAGACACCTGCAGGAGTGCTCTGAGCAGCCCCCAGGGCACGGGGAGGGAGGGTGGAGGGGGGGGCGGGTAAGCAAGGGCTATGAGGCCTTGTGGCCACAAGAGGGACCCATTTGTTCTGAAAGGACAAGGCGTCTGGCTGGAGTCGTGACTCCCGCCTCCATCCTACACCCACGCAGTTCTCCCGGTCCTGTTGGGTGCTGACTGCAGAGTGAGGATGCAGCATGGGGTGCAGGGCCAGGCCTCCGCTCTGGGACCCTGGCTCAGTGGTCACCAGCGGAGACAGGCTCTCCCCCAGCCACCTGCTTCTACCCAGGCGGGTGCAACGGACAAATGGCCCAGGACATCGTCCTCCAAGCTGGCCCGGCCACTCCCAGTGCCTCTGAGCCCTCAGGCCTTTTGTAAGGTGTGCTTCATTCCCCTTTTCTTTTCTTTCTTTAAGGCAAAAGCAACCCCAGTTCAAAGGGGAACATGAGAAAACTCAGACAGGCAAAGGACACCTGTAACCAGGCCACCTCAGATACCCCTGGTCACCACCAGAGGCGTCCATCCTGCCCAGCACCTCACAGACTAAGCTCCCCAGGAGGCTTTTGGGGAGAATGGGGTGCATTGGTGTCAGGGGCATCTCAGCAGTTTGTGTAGCGCTTGGGAGATGCCTCCCAAGGTCCGGGCCACAGGCGCAGGGAAGGAGAAATACATGTCTGGGGAGGGAAGGGAAGGGCCGCTAGCCCACAATGAGCTCTGCTGTCCGGCCAGGTGCTCACAGCGCCATCCTGCCTTCACTCCGAGCAGGCTGAGGCCAGGCCATTCCTGCTTTGATGCTGGGGAAACTGATCCAAGAGAGACCAAGTCATCCCACAGGGTGACGGGGCCAGACCTGAGGCCAGGACTGTCTCGCTCCAGAAGCTGACAGTGTTACAAGACCCCAGGGCCTCTCAGGCTCAGAGAATGCGGCCCCACCCTGCACCCCAGCCCCCACTCCCAGCATCTGCACCATCCCAGGGGCGGCAGGGCAGCCCAGGTGGAGCCTCTGCTGCCCTTTGCCCCCAGGGCCCGGTTCGCAGCCCCTGCCCAGCCCAGCCTCAGGGAGGCCCAGAGCAGGAGGGGAGGGGCTGTCCTTAGAAGAAAGTCCTGGCAGAGACTGCGGAAAGCGCTCCGCAGGGCCCTCGCTCTGCGTGGGGGGCAACTCTGCACTGGGCGGCCCTGCAGAATGGTCCACGGAGACTGGCCTCTGCTCTGGAAAGGGGGCCCTGGCGCCCTTCTTGGGGGGCAGACAGCTCTGAGAACAAGGCCCCCACCCACCCCCTTCTTTCCCGGTCTTCTCTTTCTCAGGACACCTCTTCCCAGACTCAGCCCTTGAGGCCCAGGGAGAGGCTCCCCTGGTTGCCAGGGCAACGGCTCCATTGTTCCCCAGCGGGTGTTTAGCTGCCAGGCCCCCTCAGTCACTGAACCCGCTCTCCCCACCGTTCTAGAGGCAGTGGGGCCCACAGGGCCCCATTCTGCTCGGAAGGGCCTCTTTGTCAGGTCAGCGTGCAGAGGAGGGGGGGACGGGCCGACTGGTCACCATGCCAACATCCTGTGGGGAGGGAGGGTACAGGGGGGCGGGGGCCATCAGACATTCCGCATAGTGACAGGGCGGCCTAGCTCCTGGGTCACCCTCCAGGGGCCCTGCCGGTGGCACAGCCGGGAGCCGCAGGGCCCACTGCGGGAGAGGATGTCTGAGCTCCCTGCTTTTTCACGGTGTGCTCCATTTTCGCTTGGTTAAGCAAAGCTTGGGGCTTAGGCTTTCTCTTCCTCGCCCTGAATTTTCAGCAGCAGGCTGGGTCCCGCCACCCAGCCTGAGCGAGACCACAGTCCCTCCTCCATTCACTCATTCATCCCTCTGTCGTGTTCCTTCAACAACATCCCCTGAGGCGGACTCAGGGCCTTCCTGAAAGATGCATGTTACTGAAACCACTTTCTAGGAGAAACTGTTACTCAAAAAGATAAATGGCACAAGGTGCGCAAAATATTGTCCGAGGCAGGATTCGATCTCAGGTCTGCTCGGTGCCAAGTTTAAGAAGCGATTGTTCTCCCCGCCACTGACAGTATATTGGCTACTCTGTGCACACTACATAGGTTGTTTATGGACTAAAAATAAAGCCATTTACGAGGAATCTAAGGCCAGGATGTCTTGAACATAGCAGTTCTTACTAAGTATGCGATGGATGGATGGATGAACACAGTCAGGGTAACTTCTCGGTATTAAGGCCAATAACCTAGAAGACAGCCATTCACTCACTTAATTCATTCATTTGTACGTTCATTCAGTAAATGAGTCCTGAGGACTTCTGTGTGCTAGGCACCATGCTGGGCATTGGGGACATGATGAAAACAAGACAGATATCTGGTTCCACGTCTGGTGAGAGAGGCCAGGCAAGGAAACTGCCCGTCACAGTGCAGGGTGGTGAGAGCTATGACGGGCAAGGCCAGGGCTGACCTCAGTGGCATTTCTCATCTTCTCAGCCCCTGAGTCACAGACTCTCTGAGCCGAAACAGATCCTAATTCAGTTTGTACCTGCTTTGGCCATTTCATGTATCACTGTCACCATTTTTGCCATATCTGTATACCCCTTGCTGTGATGTCTTTAAACTGACTCACTTATTAAGCTCTTAAAAGATTTACATAAGATGGAAACTTTACATCACTACCAGACATAGAAGGTCAGCATCATGGTTAAAATCAATTCACTGTAATCAAAACAGTGTTATTAAGTCCTGGGGAGATAATGCTGATGGAGTGGGCCCCGATTCTAAGACCCACTCCCTTATTTAAGAAGGATGTTCAGTGAGGTGATAAAAACATGGGCACCAAGTGGTTCCTTCTTGTGGACTTAAAAGGCTTAAATAAGAGCCCTACCTGGTTTGGCTCAGCGGATAGAGTGTCGGCCTGCGGACTGAAGGGTCCTGGGTTCGATTCCGGTCAAGGGCATGTACCTGGGTTGCGGGCGCATCCCCAGTGGGGGGCATGCAGGAGGCAGCTGAATCAATGTTTCTATCTCATCGATGTTTCTAACTCTCTATCCCTCTCCCTCTCCCTTCCTCTCTGTAAAAAAATCAATAAAAATTTTTTTTAAAAAAAAAGGCTTAAAAGAGAATTAAAAGGGGGAGGAACTGTTCTTAGGGGGTGGTTTAATGTTATTTGGGGCTGGCATGCCCCTGAAAGTGGTTCGGGTAAACCACTAAACGTCATATGCGCTGTTCAAGCAGCCTATGCCCCCAGTTTGACAAACACTGATGAGCCCTGCCCCGTCCTGTGCAGGTTACTCTGTCCCCATGAAGGGCTGTGTGGGCGGAAGGAGCGGTGGGGGCTTCTGGGTGACCCTCCCAGTCCTCTGGGCCAGTGCTGTGGGGTCCACCATGACCTCCCCTCGCTCCACTCCACCTGCCACCTCCAGACCAGCAATGTTGGGTCTATTCCCTCTGGTGCCTCCACACAGTCAGCTGGTCTCCCCCTCGAGAGGGGAGCCCCAAGGCAGAGATCCCTCCCTTCTTTCGTGCAATACTCAGCAGGGCCTCAGCCTCTGCAGTGACTCACTGGCCTTCTCCTGGATTCTCCTGGATTGGTTGTTGACATTTTCCTTTCCAAGCACTTACAAGAGAAAAAAAAAATGGACTAGCATTATGCACAGAGGAAGTAGGGTCTGAATCTCCAAGTTCTTCTTCCCCAACACACACACACACACACACACACACACACACACGCACACACACACACACACATCTGCTGCCAGTGCCTGAGCGGTTACAGTTAGTGCTTCATTCCTTTGCATTGAAGAATTATTCCAGTTAAAATAAAAAACAATTTAAGAAGGCAATTTGCTTACCATGCATTCTGATTCCATTTATATGAAATGTCCAGAATGGGCAAATATATAGAGACAGAGCACAGATTAGTGGTTTCCTAGG
>NW_005871261.1:1161066-1165241 GCF_000147115.1 Myotis lucifugus | reverse complement strand
TTTATGATTGCTCTAAAATAATAGTGTCTCTCTTAGAGCTAGTGAGTTGATGTGGCCAAAATCAGGTATAGATTCTTAGCCTCTAGATTGCTGATTGACAAAATAGATTCAATTCACAGCCTCACCAGATTTCTTAAGTTAGGCCAATAATGAGGAAGTACCAGAGTCCCCCAAACTAGAATGGTGATATTTAGGAGAACCCAGTTAAATATGAAGGCCCTGCCCTGACCAGTTTGGCTCAATGGATTGAGTGTCGGCCTGCGGATTGAAGAGTCCCAGGTTCGATTCCGGTCAAGGGCATGTACCTTGGTTGCGGGCACATCCCCAGTAGGGGGTGTGCAGAAGGCAGCTCATCAATGTTTCTCTCTCATCAATGTTTCTAACTCTCTATCCCTCTCCCTTCCTCTCTGTAAAAAATCAATAAAATATATATTTTTAAATCTGAAGGCCCTCATAACTCCACAAAGCTTCACTCACCAATAGAAAGAGCCACTCCTACGCTGCCAAAGGGGGCTGGCCCTGCCTTGCTAGAGGGCTCTGTGGCTATTCTCCACCTCAGAAGCCTCACACGTTCCCCAGATCCATGGCCAAAGACAATCTAGATATCCCCAGCATGCCAATTACAAAGTTGGCTTAAACTGCTTATATGTCAAAATTTCAAAATGTACATAGCAATGAAAACCTGGGGCATATTCACAGGAGTAGGCTTTAATTGTGCCAGAAGGCAAGAAAAGAATATAGTTTTAAATCTGGCTGGAATTTTCAGTATGGCTGTTCCTACCAGAGATTCTGATGTTGGTGTACCAGCTCGAGAATCTGCTAAAAGTTCTATGGTTACTTCAGCTGGTAACAACTGAAGCCTGGGCTCGGGGAGAGTCAAATGAAAGCTGAGATGCTCCCCCAAAATTCCCAGGCATAATGTAGGAGAAATCCAAAGACTTAGGGAAGCTAGGTACATTGAGGTGGATTTATCACATGTGGCTGGCTTACCCACGCGTCAGCTATATCCCCTGAGAGGGACCAAAGGACTCTCCTATCATCCAGATATAGAGAAATACGTTGATGAGGAGAGAGCATCAGCACTCTTCATGAGTGCTATAGTTGCAGTTCTCTATGTGCTGGGGATGATGATGGGAGTTACTGCCATTGAAATGTGTTCCTGGGTGTTAATGGGGATAATGAGATCCTAGTATTGGCTACGTATTCACTCACTGCCCATAAGCAAAGTGGACGTAGATGGCAGCAGGACCAGAGTGATAGTCAGAATAGACTACCACACAGCGGTCTTTGGTGATGGCTAATCGATCATGAATACCAAGGACTTAAATATATGGGGTATTGCAGTAAGGTCCCACCTGATCTGTAGAATTTCTTTAAAAAAACAAAACACCTAGAGCTTAGAGTTCTAACAAATGAAGTACCAGGACATCAGAGCATCATAGGTTTTCACTAAATTCCCAGACCAAAGGCAGGTGCATAGAAAAAAGGTGTACACTGTACCACAGGACATTCCCCAAGGAAACTGTGGTCATTTCGTAGAGTTTCACTGGGAGAAGAGAAAAACTAGACTTTCCAGGGCTTATTACTGGTTCTGAGATCATGGTTATTTCTGGTCATGGGTTGAGTGGGAATGAACGAGAGTCAGGAAATAATCAGAGTGAACCAAACCACTTCCCAGTGAGCCCAGTAGAGTTTTATCCCCCTTGTCGCTACTGCTCCAGGTCCTGAATGTATATTTGGAATATATATACTCAGCAACTGCCTGACCTATGGGTTAAGGACTGTCATGATAGGAAGGATCAAGCGAAAACTGGTGAGTTTCTTTCTAACGAAAACAGTAAATCAAAATCGATAACAGGTTTCCAGGAGAATCACAGAGATTAGTGCTGTCACAGAAGACTTGAAAAATGCGAGTTTGGTGACACAGCGGTGTGCTGGCATCAGCGCGTACAGGCTCATGAGACTTGTTATCATTATTCAAGAAAATTGTTATGAGAGTGTTAACATTACCTTGCAACTTCCTCTTTCAGTGACGTCACTTTGGTAGCTTGAAATCGGCCACGGTGGGAATGATTTAAACCACAGAAATTGGCAAATGCTACAAATTAGGATTTTTTTTCCCCTTGAAGAGCCAGTTTACCAGCAAACCACTGTTGATCCTTATCACATCCTCCTTTAACTTACCTATTTGGCTTGGGCAGATGTATCTTGGAGTTGGAGAATGATGGCAGATTATGTGAGAGCAGTCAGACTGTGATTTCAATGCAGCTGCTGTTTTAGATCTGGCCTATTTACTGTTCCATAGAAACAGAGGCTCTGATGCCTACTGTGGATGGATGGATGGATGGATAGATGATGGATGGATGATGGGTGGATGGATGGATGGATGATGAATGCATGTTATTCACACTAGCTAAGATATGAAAACAACCTAAATGCCTGTCTATGGATGAATGAATAAAGAAAATAAGGTATGCTATTTAGCCACTGAAAAACAGAAGGAAATCTTGCCATTTGTGACAACACAGATGACCCTGGAGGGCATTATGCTAAGTGAAATAATCCAGACACAGAGAGACAAATACTGCATGATCTCACTTCTACGCAGACTCTAAAATCATCAAACTCATAGAAGCAAAGAGTAGACTGTCCTATAGGGATTTGGGGGAGGAGGTAAATGAGATGTTGGTCAAAGGATCAAAGTTTCATTTCTGCAACATGAATAAGTTCTGGGGGTCTAATGTACAGCATGGTGACTACAGTGAAATTTACTAAGAGTGTGTAGGTATTAAGTGTTCTCACAGAAAGAAAAAAGGAAGGGAGGGAGGGAGTTAGAAGGGAAGGAAGGAAAGAAGGAAGGAAGGAAGGAAGGAAGGAAGGAAGGAAGGAAGGAAGGAAGGAAGGAAGGAAGGAAGGAAGGAAGGAAGGAAGAAAGGCAGGAAGGAAGGAAATCATAACTATGTGAGGTGATAGATACTACCCATCTTGACTGTGGTAATCATTTCACAGTGTATACATATATAAAAACATCATCTTGTATATACACCTTAAGTAAATACAGCTCTTATTTGTCACTTATACCTTAATAAAGTTGAAAAAAGAAAATTTTTAACAAGACGACGGTAACTGCTTCCAGTCTCATATTGACAGATTAGCAGACTGTCCAATGGAACTGAATTGAACCATAACCTGACTTACTTATCATGCACTATCACTGAATGTAACGCACAACCTCATTCTGTTAGACTATAAATACATTTGGATACTAAAGTTCTTTGCAATGAATATAACTATAACTAAGATGTGTATGCTACTGTACCAATTGGGACTTCTATATCAGCTATAAAATTAAAAAGTGACCCCTATATATGTCCAGCTCACAAAATGATGTGATAATCAAATGAAGTTGTATATATAAGGGAGCACTGTAAACTTTAGTGTCCTGCTGGCTAAACTTAGAGTCTCTCTAATGTTCCACACCTTATCAGCATCCTATTGGTGCCCTCAGAAAAACTTGTAGTTATTTTGCCAAGGATTTATCTCAGCTTCTATTACATGTTTATATTTGTGGCTGTGTGGTTAATGTCTCTCCCACTAGACTAAAAACACCACGAGGGTAGGAGGTTTATCTGTTTAGCCCACCACTGACTCCCCAGTCCCTAGTGGAGTGTATGGCATACAGCAGAAACGCAGTCAACATTTTTTTAAATAAACGAATGAACTGAGTTCTACTTCTTGGCCCACTGCAACGAGACTAATTTATCCAGATGAAGGGAATCCTTACCATCAGAGAATTCATGTCATAAGCCTCATCCCACCAAGTCTTGGGGATGGTTTTGAGCTTATATTAACCTCAGGTTACAGTTTCAACTTTATATCATTTATTCGATTATTGTATTGCTCAGGGTCCCAGCAGGAAGTGGGTGGTACTCTCAGGTGGGATCACTGAGAGTTTAATAAAGGGGCAGGTTGATGGTTTGGGCAGGGTTAAGGGAAGCCAGAGAGGAACTAGCCCAGCAGGGATCTGGTACCATTCCAAGCCCTGAAGGGGCAAAGAGAGGGGTAGACACCAGAATCTAGCAGTGCCGTAGCAGACCTGACAAGAACCGTGGTCTTTAGAAGAGGGGTGCAGCCCAGGCGTGGGTGACGCATCTTGGAAGGGAGCCACACAATAA
>NW_005871261.1:1153059-1160919 GCF_000147115.1 Myotis lucifugus | reverse complement strand
TCTGCTGGCTGACTCTTGTTGGCTGAACCTAATAGAAGCCAGGGGGGCCTGAGAACCCACTGACACATAAAGACAGGTCTCCAGGCATAAAGGCAAATGGATGGAGAGAGGACCTGAGGAGAAAATAAAGACACCCAGCCCAAACCCGAGCCCACATAAACTTAACTGAGAACTCCTTTGCTTTTTCTTCTTTTGTGATATCCATTTGTCATTGCAGATGGATATTTTCCCCCTCCCTCTTTCTTTCAAGCTTCAGTTCTAAGTTGTGTTGATCAGGTGGGAGGTTTTCCTGCCAAGCACCATTGTCATGATCCCCTTCAGATGTAGTCTGTCCTTGGTAGAGGTCCATTTGTATGATGGAAGTCTTAGGTCAGAAGACCCAGTTCCGATCTTTAACAGGAGGGGACCATAACCCAGGGCTTGCTTTCACTGTCAGAGTTACTACATGTAAGAATAAGAGAGGTTGCCGAAGCCGGTTTGGCTCAGTGGATGGAGCGTCAGCCTGCGGACTGAAAGGTCCCGGGTTCGATTCCGGTCAAGGGCATGTACCTTGGTTGCGGGCATATCCCCAGTGGGGGATGTGCCGGAGGTGGCTGATCGATGTTTCTCTCTCATCGATGTTTCTAACTCTCTATCTCTCTCCCTTCCTCTCTGTAAAAAATCAATAAAATATATTTTTAAAAAAAAAGAATAAGAGAGGTGCAGATGCCTTTTGAGCTCCCCCCTCACCCCCTGCAACTCCTGCAGCTTCCCAGGGCTTCCATGTTACCAGGCTCCATTGGAAAGTAGTTGTTGTCCATGCCCGGTCATCTCCCTGGGGTCCAAATTATGCAGCCAACTGGATGCCTCCACCTCGGGGACGTGGGCTGACACGATTCTTGCTCTGGGGAGCAGGCCCCCTAGATACCCTCATGCATCCCCTTCCAGCTCGGGAATTCTGGAGTTCAAAGGCTCCGTCTCCTCATCTCTGTCTCAGTTTCTGGCTCCCCAGTGCCACACCCTGACCACCTGACCTTTCTCTCACCTGACCTTTGTGCTCTGCGACTTGGGCCTCAGAGCAAGGACTCTGACGTGAAGCCTGCTTGCTACAGAAGATGCTGGTCCCCACGGCCATAGGCCGAACATGCTCTCCTTTGATAAATATCTTAGAAATGTCTAAGCTCTCGGTTGTCCTTGAGTAACCCAGGCCACCTCTCCCCTCATTTCTGGAGCCTGATCGCCTCCATTTTCCTCAGTGGCAGGTGCATTCTCTTCCCTTGCATTCAGAGTGTGTCCTTCTCAGCGAGGTTGTGTCCTTCCTCCCCACGCACGTCCCCACTGAGGAAAAAGGGTGCAGAGGAAGAGGGGGCAGAGCAGAACTGTGCATCTCCTGGCCTCCCAGCCCCACAGAGGCTCGGACCACTGTTCAGGAGGATGGTGTGTCTGGGAGGGGCACCCATGGGGGGGTGACCCCTGTCGACAGCCCTTCTCCTAGCAGATGAGTGGTGGAGGGGGTCTCCCAAAGCAGGAAGCCCCTTGGCCCAGGTTGAGGTTTCGGGGTTCAGGGGAATGGAGGGATGAGGGGGTGCTGGTAAGGGTGCCTGCCCTGAACCCAGGACAACTGATGGCCCCTCCCAACAGCCCACCCTCCTACCAGCTGGGGGTCCCCACCCTTTCACTGGGATGAATTTTTTCTCCCCCTCTAAATCTTTTTAACATTTAAAAAAAAAAAAGCCAAATCACGAACTCCAAACACAATAAAAAGCAAAGACAGGAGGGGAAAATAACAAGGGATGAAAGCTCTCAATTTCCAGCCACAGATAGAAACCGCTCTGACGTCCTTGGGCGCCCGGAGGGGTTAACCCTCTGCTGCCCGGGGAAGCTGCCTCCCTCCGGGGCCGGCTCCGCCCCACACCCTTTCGGCGGAGAGGGGTGCTGGTTGCCTCCAGTCCGGCTCTGGATAGATGACTTTAGTGCTCTATCTTGACCAGTCCTGCAGGAGAGCATCTGCAGCCCCCACCCCACCTCCACCATGAAACCTTTTGTCTCAGCGCCTTCTTAGTCAAAGAAATCCCCTGGTGGAACTGAACCACGAGCCAGGTTCTTTGGGGGCAAGAAATGGATGCCTGTGTGTTTCTCCCCATCACCTCTCTTCTTTCTTTCAGACTCCCTCCATTAGCAGAGACAGTCCCAATGCCCGTGCAGCCCATCTCTGTGCCGTTAATGACAGCTTTTGTTGTCTTGCAGGCAGGAAGCAGTGGACAAAGGACCCCAGATGATTGAAGCCACACCCCTTACCTCCTCTGGGAGCCCTAAGCCCACTCCTCCAAGGAGGAGAGAGCAGGGAATCCTTGTAGAGCCCCCATTTTCTAAAGCAAACACCGAGTCCACAGTGCAGCTTACCAAGAGCAGCATCTTCACCACTCCATTCAAATTATATTTCTCTCCATTTGTAAACAAAAGGGAATTTGGGTTGAGGTTCCCGAACCCCAGGACAGCACTGAGATAACAGGACCTGCAATTAGGCAGCAGGCTAGAGGTCCCTAGGAAAATCTGGTTTGAAGGTGTTCAGATCCCACCACCACCAAGCCAGAGGCAGCCCTCCCCGCCCCCTCAGTGGGTGTCACACACCAGCCAGGAGCCAGGTGCTCCTGGAACTGCAGGGAACCCCTGGGTGAGCTCACATGGAGCCACACGCAAGATGGGGAGAAGGGCATGCTGTGACTGTGAACAGAAGCCCTTTGGAAAGCAACCTTTTCAGGCCTTATTGCGGCTGAAATTGTTATCCTTTAAGACGTGGGTCTGAAACAGCTTGTTTGCCCAAGTCCCTCTGGTGGGGACGTGTCTAGTAGATGGAGAGGGAGATTTGGAGAAGAAGAGTTTATTTGAGAGGCTCTGCCAGAGTGTAAAGCACACAAAAACCACATTCACTTATTCTTTCAAAATATATTGACTGCACCATAATCCCTCGTCCTGGAGATACACAGTGATAAGGACAGACTGCAACCCTTGTCCTCAGGGATGTGCCTCTAGTGCAGCGGTTCTCAACCTGTGGGTCGAGACCCTTTGGGGGTCGAACGACCCTTTCACAGGGGTCGCCTAAGACCATCGGAAAAACACATATATAATTACATATTGTTTTTGTGATTAATCACTATGCTTTCATTATGTTCAATTTGTAACAATGAAAATACATCCTGCATATCAGATATTTACATGACGATTCGTAACAGTAGCAAAATTACAGTTATGAAGTAGCAACGAAAATAATTTTATGGTTGGGGGTCACCACAACATGAGGAACTGTATGAAAGGGTCGCGGCATTAGGAAGGTTGAGAACCACTGCTCTAGTGAGAAAGGCTACACACCAAGGGTGGAGCCCTGGCCTCCTGCTCAGTTTCCCCACCCGTAAAACGGCGCTCTTTACTGCCTTGTCCAGCACCGAGAAGAGGAAAAAGCTGGAAGTTTAATTTGACTTAAACTATATAAATTAGCCTATTGTTTAATTTGAATTTAAAACATAGCAGAACCTTATATACCCCAAAGAATGGAAAGGAGGGACGCCAACAGATACTTGTGTGCCAATGGTCATAGCAACATTGTTCACAATCGCCAAAAGGTGGAAGCAAACCAAGTGTCCATCAGCAGATGAATGCGGGGAGGGGGGGGAATTCCAGGTGTAGATATGTACAATGGGATATGATTCAGCCATGAAAAGGAATGACATTCTGGTACATGCTTGACATGGATGAACCTTGAAGACAGTATGCTCAATAAGTCAGACGCAAAAGGACAATTTTGTATCATTCCTCTAATATGAAGTTCCTAGAATAGGCAAATTCATAGAAACAGAAAGTAGAGTGGAGGTTACTAGGGGTGCGCGGGAGGGGGAAATGGGGAGTTATTGTTTAATGAGTATGGAGTTCGTTTGAAATGAAAAAGTTCTGGAAGTGGATAGTGGTGATGGTTGTACAACAAAATGATAAATTTTATGTTATGTGCCTTTTACTACAAGAAATTCAAATGTATATGCGATATTGTGATGTATAATAGGACCTATATAGTCAGTCTATGGAATTTCCTAAGGTTTAGGAGGACTAAAGGTAAAAGGAGCATCTTTTGTTATTCTAAACAAGCCCCTAGAAACCACACTTGAGGTGGTTGATGAGGTGACTTTTGAGACGCCCCTCAGGATGGGGGCTGGTTGCCAGGGGAACCAACCTTGTGATTAGAGGGTTGGAACTTCCCGCCCCTGCCCTGATCTCCTAGGAAAGGAGAGGGGCTGCAGGTTGAGTTAATCACCAGTGACCAATGGTTTAATCAATCGTGGCTAAGTAATAAACCTCTATTAGAAAAACACACACACACACACACACACACACACACACACACACACACCAGTACGCGGTCCTGGGAGCGTCTAGGTTTCTGAGCATGTGGAGGTGCCGGGAGGGTTGTGTGCCTGGATTGGGCCTGGCCGTTCCACATCCCTTCCCACGTACCTTGCCCTATGCATCTCTTCCATCTGGCTATTCTGAGTTATATCTCTTTAAGCCAATTATCTGGTAAGTAAACTGTTTTCCTGAGCTCTGGGAACCATTCTAGCAAATTATCCAACCCGAGGAGGGTTTAATTTATAGCGAGAAGTTGAGAAACACAGGTGACAACCTGGACTTGCAGTTAACATCTAAGTGAGGGTGGGGGGGGGGTGGGGGAGGGGGTACTTGTGGGACTGAGCCCTTAACCTGTGGGGTCTTTGCTAACTGCAGGCAGTTATTGTCAGAATTGAGTTGAATTGAGGGACACCCAGCTGGTGTCTGGACAGTTGAAGAACTGCTTGGTGGAGGAAAACCCCCACATATTTGGTGTAAGAAGTAGTGAATAGTGAGTAAAGGAAACAATATTTAAACTTCTAGGGGAAGTTAGAGAGGAGGAAAGCACTTGATATGTGATATTTCTTGCAGTACTTGTCATGCATGTCCACGTGAACATGGGACAATAGTGAATAAAGCCACACAGAACATTCTAGTCCTATTGCTGATCTCACTTTTTGTGGCACTGTGGTTAAGTTGGATTATTTTTTTTCCCAGTATATTTCTCGGCCCCACTGATGTTGAACTTGGCCTTGTGACTTGTTTTAACCAAAGGAAGGAGCTAATAGCCAGTCAGTTCTGAGCCAAGAACTAACCACTACGCAACGTTTAACCAATAGTTCAGGAATCACCTATTTGTTCTTGCTTAGCAGCAGTGGGGGTTGGGGGTTGCCACCTAGACAGTTTGGCCAAGTGGTGTACCTCTTTTAATACCTCAAACAGGATAGAAACTGCTAGAAGAAGGGGGTGGAAAGGAGGCCTTTGTTGACCAGGCCCACCAGGCAAGAGAAGCTGAGTTGCTGAGACCCAGGTGGCCGTCAGAACCAGCCAGAGACATCCCCTGAAACAGCTCCATGAACACAGGCTCACATGTTAGAAGACTTGACACCTACAGTGGTCATTGTCGTAGCTTCAGCCCCCATGCACAGCCACCATCTCCAAGGGGTCAAGAATTTCATGGCAATCTGCTGATTTTTTGGTCTGTTTCCCAGTAGTTATGGAGGACAAGAATTCTTAGGTAACTTGTGTCCATTTTCTTTGGGAAGACGTATAACAATAAATCGATGTTCTTCCCCCAGAAACAATCCTCGAAACAAAAAAGAGATTCCCACCGGGAGGGCAGGGTGGACACAGAATGCTACCTGCCCTACACTGTGCAGACACAGAGGAAAGGGCGTTGAGCGGGAGGTGACTGGCTTGTCTGAATCCACCAACCAGTTTTATGCCTCCATGACTGTGGCCCCTGAGGCTGCAGGAATATCCTCCCTGCCTTGTCTGCCTAACTGGCCCCAGTTCAAATTTACATTTGCAATCACCCCAAGCCAACTCTGGGAGACTGTGGTAGATTATATTCTTTGTCAAGATATTTACTGTCCTTCCCCACTGGCCTCACCCTGTGGAAAGATGGTACTTCCTGCTCCATTTATGGCCACCTTAATCACATGACTTGCTTTGGTCAAGGAAGCGTGAGTGGGAGTGGGAGTGGCCTAGGGTGTTTTGGAGCAGAAACCATTACATGACTCTGCCATCTCCATTTTCCGTCTGCCATTGAGACCAGCCAGTCCCACAGAGGGACTGCACCCTCATCTTTGGTTCCAGAATGAAGAGAACCACAAACCCGTGGTGGACGTTGATTGTTTCCAGTGGTTCTCAACCTCCTGGCCCTTTAAATACAGTTCCTCATGTTGTGACCCAACCATAAAATTATTTTTGTCGCTACTTCATAACTGTAATGTTGCTACTGTTATGACTCGTAATGTAAATATCTGATATGCAGGATGGTCTTAGGCGACCCCTGTGAAAGGGTCGTTCGACCACCAAAGGGGTCGCGACCCACAAGTTGAGAACCGCTAAGGCCTGAGATGTTGGAGCCACTGGTTACTGCCGCATAATGCAGCCTAAGCTGGCTGCTGAGAGTCCCCAGGGCAGATTCCAGTTGCACCTCGTGAGCAACCCAGTTCTAGCAATTATCTCACCTATCAGGGTCCTAATGCCTCCCCAAGGAGCGCAGCCCTCTCCTAAGGTCTTCTGCACACTTGTGCAAAAATCCCTGTCTTCACGGCAATACCAGGTGATGAAAGGAACTCTAATCAAAGGACAAGCTGCTGCTACCGTGTATGAAATGGCTATCCTGAGTAACTGGAAGGCAGAGAGCTTTCCGAAGGACGTCCTCAAGTTCCTGATGTACAGGACAACCAGATTCCACCCATCCAGTAAGTTGTACACCAGGGGAACCTGATCCATTTGCTCCAATTTCTCTTTCCGGGCAAGAACCTTAGATAGTAGCTATGGCTGCAACCTGGACCGCTCAAGGCCCAGCTCAGCAGTGCAGCCCCGTTGCCCCTCACCTGGTGAGGGGGCCTCACATCTGTCTCTCAGGGCTGCCTTCTGAGTCAACCTCCAGCCAGGGGAGGGCAAACCAGCTCTCACAGGCCCGCCCTCGGCGTGAGCCCACACCCTCCAGCGCAGGGTGTTACCCACAGGAGGGCACCGAGTGTGATTTCTGAGTACCTGTTGCTTTTCATAATATTTATTTTCTCACCCCACCTCTCTCCGCGTGTCCAAAACACACCGCCTTATCTTGGGCCCTGCGTCAGCAGCGCGGCCTCCTACAGGAGAGAGCCGGGGGCCAGGCCTGGCTGCCCAGTTACCAGGGGCAGCAGGTGCGTCTTCTGGGTGCTGAGCGGAACCGAACCACAATATTTACCCCGGGGGCGGACACACGTGCTGATCCACGCCGGGGAGGTGGACAGGAGCCGGTGTTTGGGCTCCATCTTCGGCAGAGTTCCTGTTTGTTTTTCCACTGTCCTGTTCCAGGAGGGGGTGCGCGGAAGGGGCCCTGCGGACAGTCTGTGTGGCCCCATTCCCTCCAGGCGGGCTCTAGGGGCGGAGTGGGGGTGCCCAGGGACGGGATGGGCGCTCTCAGTGCCAACCAGGTGCAGAATGGCGACACCAGACAGTGCCCTGCGGTGTGGACGGGGCACAGGGGCTGGATCGGGAAGGTCACGGTCTCGGCGGGTGGAGGGAGGGAGGTGGCGTGGCTGGTCACGTCCCAGGGTGGGCATGACAAGGGGCAGAGCGCTGCCCCCGCCCCCACGCCCGCCCCCGCGGGCCGCTGCGGCTCTGCCAGCACGACGCATAGTCACGAGCAGCGTAGCGATCCGCCCGTCAGTGCCCGGAGAGCACGCGCGCGTGGGCGGGTGGGGGAAGGTGCTCCTCTTTCCCCCCCCCGCCCCGGCGTCACGAGCGTTGAGTCTCTAGCCCGGACCCCTTGTTTTCCCTTCCCCC
>NW_005871261.1:1138019-1152131 GCF_000147115.1 Myotis lucifugus | reverse complement strand
AGGGTCCCCCCAGCACTGTTCATGCCTGCATCACCACGCCAGGCCCCTGGCATCCTGGCTTGGTGGGTCTCGACCAGTTCGTGTGAGTCAGGTGCCCTGTCACATTGAGCCTGGGCCTGGGCCCAGCTCAGTGCTCAGTACATGAGCAAGAATCAGACATCCCCATCCTTCCCGGGGCAGTGCCCTCGCTGGGTCCCGAGTCCCCCCCCCCCCCCCCCCGCCCCCCCCCTCCAACCCTCCTCCCAAAGGAGCATCTGGAAAGAACCAGTGAGCAGTGGAGGCCAAGCACAGGCCTAGCACCACATTGAGTGTCCACAGCAACAGAAAAGGGAACCCTTCATCTAGGCCTTTGCAATGTGTCCTTAAGTGACCCCTGTCCCTGAAGGTGTCAGGTGCTGGGAGAGGCCACGCAGCCCTGTTGCTGTCTTGAAACTTGCGTCTCGCTGGTTGCAGTTTCAATGGCTGGTGAAGTGAAGCGGGCACTGCCAGGGGGAAGCACTCTAGAGCGGAAGCCCCTATGTCTCCATGAAAAGTGATATGTACCATGTGGCCCAAAGGCTGGGGGCGAGGAGCCAGGGAAGCCACCTGTCCGTGCTGGAGGAGGGGCGAGAATGTGAGGTGGCCAGGGGAGGACACTGAATCGGACCGAGGCCCACTCCCGTGTCCTTGCGTGTCTCCCTGTTGGAAATCGTGGGCTTGCTGTGTTCTCTTGAACGTGGATTCTATTCCCCAGAGCAGAGGTAATTCCCCAGGACAGTAGTTCTAAGAAAGGCAAAACCGAAGTGTGTCCAGACTTTAGTGTGTTCGTTTCTGGGATGGCCAAGGAATGGGAAGAGGGATAAAGACAGGGAGATGGGTCTCCTTTGGCTGTGTTTCTAAATGTCGGTTTATCTGGACAACTGCCTTTCTACCACTGGCTCTTCAGGAGGCCACTTGGTTCTCAACACTCCTGTATTAGGTATGTATGAGAGTGGTCAATATGATTGAACTAGAGGCCCGGTGCACAAATTCATGCACCAGTGGGGGTCCCTCGGCCTAGCCTGTGGGATCGGGCTAAAACTGGCTCTCTGATATCCCCCGAGGGGTCCCCGATTGCAAGAGGGTGCAGGCCAGGCCGAGGGACCCCACCAGTGCACAATTGGGGCCGGGGAAGGACATAGGAGGTTGGCCAGCCTGGGAGAGACTGCAGGAGGGCTCCAGGGCATGTCCGGCCTGTCTCTCCAGTCCTGATAGGCTGGACCCCAGCAGCAAGGTAACCTATTGGTTGGAGCATCTGCCCCTTGGTGATCAGTGCACATCATAGTGAGTGGTTGAGTGGCCTTAGCATATCATTAGCATATTACGCTCTGATTGGTAGAACGGATGACCTGTCGACCCAGACACTTAGCATATTAGGCTTTTATTATATAGGATTTATTATATAGGATGGCTATTAAATGCCAGACACTGTGAAGAAAACAAAGGAAGTGCCAGATACGGTCCTTGATGGGATGGAATTTATATCTCATGGGGGACGTCCTATATTCTTGAAATACATATTTAAGGAAATATGAGTGGTTATATGAGGTTAAGAGCCATAATGAATGGTATAAACAAATATTTTTATAGAAGAGAGAGAGAAGTAGAGGTCAAGGAGCCAGAGAAGAATGGGATTATTTGAGTAAATGGACAGGAACGGGGGAAGCACCTAGGTGCTAAGAACTACATGAACAAAGGCAAAGGGGAAGGGATGGTTGTGGTCAGTCCACTGGTCACAGAGAAGGCTGATTTGGCTGGAACAAAAGATTCAGGTCAAAGATCTCCAGGATGAATGAGTCTACTGAGGCCCAAAGCAGATATTTCTCGATTCCCCTTCCGCCCCAAGTTGCCCAGTACTCTCTAAGGCTGAGCTCTGATTTTACAAAACCCTCCTTAGAAACTTGGAGTGGTTCTCCATTGGGATAGTGGCCCCAACACTATCATGGCACTCCAGGCCCTTTATGATTTGCCCCAAACCTACCTGTTCAGTCTATTCCACTCCTTCAGGCCTCTCATAATCCACAGAATCACCCCTGAGCCCCAAACATGGCTTCTGCTTTCCCTCTTTTATGCCTTCATTCCATATGCTCTTCTGTTTCGTTGGACTGTCCTCTCCTTCCTTACCATTTCTGTCCATTCATCCTTGAAGACACAGCTCAAATGCCAGGTCATCTTTCAGCCAGATGGAATTTTCACTTGAGTTCCCACAACTCTCTTTTGGCTCCTCACCTTCTATGTTATATTATGGATATGTAAGGGCGACGACTTTCAAAATCGATACCGCTAATCCAGCCACTTTTTGCCACCACCATCCATGACAGCCTAGTCCAAGCCACCAACATCTCTTGTCTGGACTGCAGTGATAGCCCCCTGACCAGTCCCACTGTTTCCCTTTTTCCCTCGTTAGTCAGTTCTCCGTACTGCAGCAAGAGTGATCCTTCAGCCAAAACCGGTTTGGCTCAGTGGATAGAGCGTCGGCCTGCGGACTGAAAGGTCCCAGGTTCGATTCCGGTCAAGGGCATGTACCTGGGTTGCGGGCACATCCCCAGTAGGAGATGTGCAGGAGGCGGCTGATCGATGTCTCTCTCTCATCGATGTTTCTAACCCTCTATCTCTCTCCCTTCCTCTCTGTAAAAAATCAATAAAATATATTTTTAAAAAAAATAAATTAAAAAAAAAAAAAGAGTGATCCTTCAAAGCCATAAGTCAGATCATGTCACTCTCTTGCTTAAAATCCTGCAATGGTTTCCCATTCCACTTAGACGTAGTTTGAGATTACCAT
Organism: Myotis lucifugus; assembly: GCF_000147115.1. NCBI lineage: Eukaryota > Metazoa > Chordata > Mammalia > Chiroptera > Vespertilionidae > Myotis > Myotis lucifugus. The sequence continues at coordinate 1,149,331 of NW_005871261.1, read as the reverse complement.
GATGTTCAGGAACCTATGTCATCTGGCCCCATCTACTTCTCACATGCTCATTAAGCTCTTGACACTCTGGCTTTCTTCCTATATCTAGAATATTCCATTTCTGCCTCAGGGCCTTTGCTCTTATTGGTCCTTCTTAAAGGAGTATTTCTCTTAGAATGTACACAGTTCACTCCCACATTTCTGGCCAAATACCTTGTCCATAGAGAAGTGTTCCCTGACTACTTGATCCAGAAGAGGCCTTCCTACCAGTCACTACCCATGTCCTTTTTCTTAAGAGCCATTACCACTATCTGAACCATAGTATGTTTATTTGGTTATTTATTTATGTCTGTCATTGTCATGAAACAGCTTTGTGAGGTCAGAAAATTCTTTCTTGTACACTGATAAAGAACAGTGCTTTCTCACACACAGTAGGTGCTCAATTTGTTACATGAGCAAATGAGTGAATGAATCTTAACTCTGTTACTCAACCCATAAGCTCCTTGAGCTCAAGCCCCAACTCCTAGTTTCTTACACACAAGTCCATTCAAATGCTTGTTGAATGAATTTCAAGTTCTGTAGAGAATATCTCCAAATGATTTCTTCCCCATTAATGTGACTACACCTGTTTAGAAGACATCAGGAAATGGTCTTTCCCTATTCTGTCACCTTCAAGGATGTCCTCACTACATTGATCCCAAAAGGTTCACCAGATCACTGTTTCTCCATTAATTGTTGTGATACCCATTTTTAACGAAATAGAACAAATGAAATATCAAAATGCATTGCAATTTTCTTTCAGCATGTGTATGTCATCAGGTCATGATATAAAATGAACATTTTATTGTTGGCCCTTGTTCAAAAACTTTCAAAGTTCTAGATGTCCCATAGAAGGCCATCTGTAGAATGCATGCTAATACTATTAGTAGTTGTGGGTGTGCTAACATTTGTTGTGGGTTAACTCTGTCCCAGGCTTTGTGTTATACCAGTGATGGCGAACCTTTTGAGCTCGGCGTGTCAGCATTTTGAAAAACCCTAACTTAACTCTGGTGCCGTGTCACATATAGAAATTTTTTGATATTTGCAACCATAGTAAAACAAAGACTTATATTTTTGATATTTCTTTTATATATTTAAATGCCATTTAACAAAGAAAAATCAACCAAAAAAATGAGTTCGCGTGTCACCTCTGACACGCGTGTCATAGGCTCGCCATCACTGTGTTATACACTTTCACGTATATTATCTGGTACAGACTTTGTAACAATTCTAAGAGTAGGGTGCTATTATTATCATTCCCATTTTATAGAGGAGAAAACTGAGGCTTAGAGAAATTAAATAACTTGCCCATGAGAACAAACTGGTAGACAGCTGAGCTGATGGTCCACTTTCAGAACTCTCCTGAACCACTACTCAGTAATATCTCTGCGGCATCTATTCTTTGATTCCATGTACTTGACTGGAAAACTCACCGTGTTTTATGTACTAAAACAAACACTACTTGCCCATTATTCTGACGGGAGACTCTTTTAGGTGGCCGGTAGGAGCCAAGGAGGCATGTGCATTCAGGGACTTTTGTCCTGGTGAAGAGGTTCACACCTAGAGAGTCTGAGAATTGCTGGTCTAGATGTAGTCCTACACACAGAGAGGACTTAGAGTGGTAACTGTAACTGGGCAAGAGGGCCACCTGCCAGCAGCTGTGGCTTTGGGCAGAGGGACACAGCCCCAGGCAACCCATAGCTTGGCAAGGAGGCAGATGGGGGACTAAGTACCCTACTGTGCTCTGCTCCTGTCCTCAGTTTCCCTGCTAGGGTCCCCCATGGGCTGAAACAGAGATCAATAGAATCTGTTCAAGAAGTCCATAGAAGTCCACCTCTGGGCACAGAGGAGAGTGGAGAGAGTGTAAAGCAGCGGTTCTCAACCTGTGGGTCGCGACCCCTTTGGCGGTCGAATGACCCTTTCACAGGGGTCGCCTAAGACCATCTTGCATATCAGATATTTACATTACGATTCATAACAGTAGCAACATTACAGTTATGAAGTAGCAACGAAAATAATTTTATGGTTGGGTCACAACATGAGGAATTGTATTTAAAGGGCCAGAAGGTTGAGAACCACTGGTGTAAAGTGACTCTGGAGGGGCAAATGGAGAATCCACGAGCCAGAGCTCCCCATCCTTCATGTGCAAGCTGACAAGAATTCCCAAGGCCTTGGGATGCCAAGTCTTGGCTCCTGCCGTACTTGACTGCTCTCCACAAGCCTACCCTTTCCCCAAAGGACAAGATCCGAACAGGCCAAGTGGGACATTGTGCAGTCTTGGGCCACATTCTAAGCCCCTCCCTTGGCCCTCTCTGTATTCACCAGCTGCCAAGTGAGGAAAACCAGGCCAGGAAAAGAACTGGCCCTCCTCATACACCTAGGCATTTGTAGCTCTGCCAGCTCTTGGGCATCTTTTCCATGATCTGATCATGGACCAAGTTAGTGGGTCTTTATACAGGCTGAGGCTGTGGCCATCTGAAATTTATTCCTATCAGCATTTTGCACACTTCAGAGCTGAAACCCCCTGGGAGAAGGAAGCAGGGCAAACAGTGATGGGGTGTGTGTGTGTGTGTGTGTGTGTGTGTGTGTGTGTGTGTGTGTGTGTAAGAGGAAAGGAGTAGAATGCAGCCTTCTAAAGTGTGTCCTGCTGTGCACACTTGCCTGGCCTCTGCAGGTGAATGTGTGGCTGCAGTTGTGGCTAACATATGAATGAATGTGGTTGTATGCAGGTGCATGAATGACTGTTTTGGTTTCTGTGAATGAATGCATTTGTGATGAAGGGTGTATGGGAACCCTTGCAAGCCCTTGTGGTGGTTTGCAGGTGCCTGGCTGGCTGGAAAGCATCCACTGATCAGTGTCTTTACCAAAGTCAGTGAGTGCTGGTTGTGGGGAGAGAGGGGACACTCGGTTTTCTCATTGCACATCCCCTTTGCTGCTGCTGCTGTGGCAGCACTAACTATTGGCCATTGTCTTGTCCTCTCAGAGCCCTCAGAGAAGGAAGGGGGGCAGGGCAGGACAAGGGAAACCACGTGGTCAGTCTGTCACCAGTTGAAGTTTCCTCCAAACACCAGAAATTGTCCTTAGATAAACTCTTGCCCCACCGTCTCCTGACTCACCCTCAGTGCTCCTCCTTGGGGCTGATCAAGGGACAGATGGGTAAGAGTGGGGGTATGATTTTCTCTGCCTTCCATTCCCCTGGTCTGCTAGCCTGGCATGGTAGAATCATGCATATTCTGTCCTTGTCTGAAAATGTTGAGGTCGATTAGATCTTACCCAGGTCTCTCTCTCTCTCTCTTTCTCTCTCTCAACTCCATTTCAGAGAATGAATGGAAGGGCCTCATTCTTTTAGGAAATAATGATAAGCACAAATGTTTGGGTGATTATGAACCTGACCTTGTAGCTGTATCAAAAAAAAAAAAAAAAGCCGGCCCTCTTAATTTTGAGTCATAGGATTTAAATATATCTTGGGCTCTCCTTGCCTCCACCCAACCCATTCCCGCCCCCACACACACACACATCCCTTGTCATCCTAGTGGCCTCCAAGAGTGCCCCTGTACACAATGGCCCTAATTAGTCCCCTCATTAATAGTCTCAGCAGAGGCCAAAGATTGAATGGGTCAGAGAAACCAAAATTCTTTTGTCACCCAGAGGCACAAACTCGGCACATTTGAGAAGAGTGGGTAAGGGAGAAAGGGTGGGAAGTAGGAATATGAAAAATGGAGACAATACAAAATTATTGTAAAATGCCTCCTCTGAAAAGAGAAAGATCTAATATCCCCCCTTCCTGAACGCTTTTCGAGTGGAGAATATCACCCACCTGGCTTCCAAGAGGGAGGCACTTCCTCTATGCACGTATATAACTCACATTTATATATTAATATATATATATATATAAATGTATGGTTATAAGACGGACCACTTAAAACTGCATTGTTAGGTGAAGGGGGTGGTTGGTCCTCTATAAAAATCAGATTTTAAATAAATGCAGATTTTGACAATGCAATCTAATGATGCGATGGCAAATTTAAATCCCCCAGATTAAACCTAATCCCATTTCGGTGGGCTCTACGCCATTTCTGCCAAGCAGCCACGAGAGGAAGAAAGATCCAGAGCCTTTGCTTATGAATGTACTGTCTCTGCTAAGTGTGAATGTGCTGGTGCTTTGTGTTTGTATGAATGGGGGTTGCTTGTGCTGGTCAGAGGCCACGTGAGACATGTTGGGTAGGAATTAGATCCTAAAAAGATGAATTGGAAAACCATGAAACGGGAAAGTGTGAATGGCACAAATCTCTCTTGTGGCGCCCCCTCTCCTTTATTACCCACCATCACAATAAGACCCACCTGTTTTATTAAAATTAATTCTTGGCTTCCCAAATATCAATAGATGGCAATCTGTGCCGTGTTCCCCACTTCACCAGACCACACTGCTAAAAACAGAGAGCTGCAACACAAAAGATGCCGCAGTCAGCTCAAGCAGGGGTTATTTTTAGATCAGAAAAAAAAAGAGGGAAAAGGGAAAAAAAAAAAAGAGGCAGTTCTGGGTTTTGCAATTTAATTTGGTCCCTTTTCTTAAGGGGGAAAAAAATCCCATCAATGGCATTTTCCATACAATCTGATTTCTGTTTGGCTCCTAGAAAAAGAAGAGATCTAGGGCTGAAAATTCTGGAGTTTTATGGCTGATTCCAGCTAGTAGCCTTTCTTCACCAGGCTCCAACTGAATTAATTTGATACTATTTTTGAAAGTCAGTGTTTCTAAGGGAGACCTAATGACGCACTGACGTCAATGCAGGTCAATAGCACACACTGCTGGAACTGGGCGTGCTACACGAGCCAGAGCTGGAGCCTTTGCAACAGCCCCAACTCTGCAAATATCCCAGCTCTGCTGGGGGGCTCTGTGTGTGGGGAGGGGGGTAGCTAGGGTTTTGTAAGCTTTAAGACCCCCACCATTTCCCCCCAAAACACCTTTAAATGATGCATGTTTTCCTGATGCAAAAATGAGAAGAAAACCCAAGCAGATATAATCAAACGCACCGCAGTCAAAAAAATATACAGATAAAAAAATCATACCTGTCAACGGAACCGTATGTGATCCGCGCGCGCGCTCGCGCACACAGACACACATTTATGTTCAGAATGCAATGCATACCATTAGGGTCTGTCTATAAATAGACCCCGAGCGTGAGTGCCTCGGGACTTAGTCCCCAAACGGGGTTTTCGAACGTGGGCGAGGAGTTCTTTGCTCTGATCAGTTACTCAGGAGGTGCCTGAATGTGTGGGGGTGGGAGCGTGGGAGGGGGGCTGCCTCCTCGCTCTCCTTCCCTCGGCTCTCCCCCTCCTTTCTTCTCTGGTTTCTCCTCCTCCCTTCCCGCTCATCTCCCCTCTCTTCTGCCTCTATTCCATTCTCATTTCCTCTCTTTCTCTCTTCTCCCTCTCTCCTTCAGCCTTCCCCACCCTCTGTCTTTCTCTCCCCTCCCTCTCTTCAGTCCTTCTCCCCCCCCCCCCCCCCTCTCCTCTCCACAAGTCTGGCACTGAACGCGAACTGTTTGCTTTGCTTCGGGAAGAGTGCAGACATAACGTGAAATCCCCAGCTTTTTGCGTGGTGCATTTAAAATGCTCCCTTATTTATATTACCCTCATTCCCTCACCTCTCCCACCCCCTCACCAGCCCTTCCAAATTTCCCTAGAAATCTGTGTGAAGCGTGCGGAGGGGAAAACATTTGCACAAAAAGTGAAGGAGCTCGCCAAGGTAGGTTATACCGTGCACTGTCTTGTGTTTGCCTTTTGCAAAGTTTATGATGTCAGTTGGTGAATGTTTGGAGGAGTAGATCTGTATGACTGGCCATGATTACTGTCGTTTTCATTGAATACTTATATTTCTACAAATTACCTAGACTTCTTGAGCAGGCTTCCGGGGGGCTGTGTGTGTGGTGGCGGGGGGCGTGTAGGAGACATGACAGTTGGAAGATAATGTTGTGTCGGTATACTGGGGAGGGGGTGCTGTCTTGTCTCCCCCCACCCTAATGTTTTGTGGTGTCAGGGGGATGGGAGGGTGGAGGGGGATTCTGTAGTGAGCAAGTGCTTCTTCCACGTTGTCATATTTTGGATTGATTCTCATTCACGAAGTGTCTTCATTATTGTAATTATTTTGCACATAAAAATTTAGTTCCCAAAAGGCTTTATGAAGTCAAAGCAAAGTGGGGGAGTGTGGGAAGATAAAGAGTCAGAGAATGGTGGTCCTTACGGTAATGGTAACATTTCTTGCAAAAAGAATTTAATCTCTCTTCCTACTATTTGGAGAAAATGCTAAGTCTTTAGTGGGTGCAAGCAAAACAGTTTTTTTTTTTAATCTCGATTAGTGGGTAAAATGAAATAAAAACACACACACACATTTCCATTGCAAGAGCAAAAACTGCTGCAGCTCACAACCACCTGTAGAGGGAAATCTTTGTGCATGATTTCTTAGGGCCCGTTGTGCAGAGAAAACCGCCTGAACAGGCGCCTGGCAAACTTTACAGCATGAAGAGAGGCTGAACTCCGCAGGGTGGAGGGTTAAATCCTGGGGGCGGCAGAGAAGGAGGGAAAAGGCTGGCGGCCAGCCAGGGTCTCTCACAGTCTGGGGAGCTGCAGGGCTGGCCTCCTTGCTTTAGGAGGCTGGTGTGAAGATGGCTCAGCTTGAAGTGAAGAAGCTAAATGGGGGCGGAAGCTTGCAGGGTAGGGGGGGGGTGCGTTCTATGATGTCATGGATCGTATGGTGCCTGGTGCCATGTGGAGAAGGGAGGTCAGAGGCTAGCTTTTCCAGCGGGGCCCCGGTTTCCCTGCTGCTTCACAAAGCAAGGTGGTTTTCAACAAGTGTTTCTCCTGAGAAGATTAGTTTTGACAGAGACTTCAAGGGGTTCTTTAATCTGGGCAAATCCACCAGGCTTTATTGTGTGTAGCAAAGAGACTCATTCTTTGTTAGTAAGGAGCTTGGGGAAGAGAGGTGGAGGGATGAAAAGAGGGGACTTTTGAACATCAGCCATTTGACTTTGTGGGCCAGAGTTCAAATCCTCCAGATGGTTGAAAAGGCTGAAAAGGTATTGTCACCCCAACTACCACCCCGCATCCTTCGTCCTGAGTTTTATGTTTAATGGGGGAAATTTAGCCCCTGGTGTTGGCCAGCATTCATCCATGGGAATTCCAAGTGTGAGAATTATTTTTTAACCTTGGGAAGCAGGCAGCGCTCTCAGCGGTAGGACTGTGTTCCCCTGCAAATGATCTCCAGGAAAGCTGAATCACCGCCACTCTGAAGAGCAGCCACTTCTGGGAGGTGGAACCCCTCCTTCCAGTGGGTCTTTAAATATATATGTGGGGGCACTATTTGCATGTCTGGCTAAAATGCACTTGGAAAAATGGAGAAGGTAAAAGGCAGTGTTTCTTTGGACTAGGCTGGTGGCAGTGAAGACCACCTGGATGGGGATGTGATTCTCAAGGAGTGAGTTGCAGCCTTTTCCTCCAGTGGGGTTACCAAATCAACATGAATTTATTTCAGCGAGGGGTGGGGGTATGTTGGAGGAGGGTATTTGGAAGTTAGAATCAACATGCTATTGTCATGGCTCCAGAGCTAGAATAACCCAAAGGCAAGGATTACATACAAATGGGCCTGGAGGTGAGATGCACACAGACTGGAACAGAGCCTGCTGGTGGAATGAAGAGGAGAGGAAAGTGGTTACACGAAAAAGCTGGTCCTGGAAGTATAGGTATATACTTCCCATCAGTATCGCTTGCTAGTCTTAGCTGGGGTCTCCTGAGGACTAAGTCCCAGAAGGACACCATTTCCACTCTCACCTTGCAGGTGTTTCCTGTCCATCAGCCAACCCCCTGAGATCCATGTAAAGACACCAAGTGCCCAGGCACACACCACATGCAAACACATATATGCAGTGTACATGCACATATGTGTGACAAGGCCACAACATGCATGTGTGTATGCGTGTGCAGGGTTCTCTCCACTCTTGAGCTTCACACAAGAGAGGACCTCTTCATCTATCAAGCCTGAAGATGCCCGTGGAGAAATGCCACATCTGGTTTAGGGGTGGATCTGACGTCCCTGAGTGTATGTGGTGAACCTGAATTTGCCTTGGGTTTCCTCATATTCATTCAGGAGTGTCAGTTCCCCCTTCTCTCGACGTTGGAGAGCATTGCTACAAGCTGATGTCTACCCACTTATGAGAAGAATGAAGTCTACCTTGTCCCTTCATCACCATGGGATGAGTCCTGATGGGTCTCCCTTGGTTTCTTATAAGAAAATAAGGGCAGGGAGAAGAGCCAGCTACGTAATTCATGGGGGCCTAGTATAAAATGAAAATGAAGGACCCGCTTGTTCAAAACCCAGGAAAAAAAAGTGCTATTAAAGGTACTAAAATATGAAGCTTTTCTCTTTCTTCCACCGTCTCTCTCAACTTGTGATGTTTTTTAATTTGCTGTTTAATGTCGTGCTAAATAAAAATAAAAATTTAAATTATTAGCATGAATTTTACCACTCATCTTTATGTTGTGCAATGGTAGTTTATATGCAAATATAAGAACATTTAATTCATTTGCAGAAACTGAAATTGCATAATTGGTATTTCATAGGTCATACATGCATATGTATTTTGTTCTTACCAGAACAATGGGAACATTGAACAAAATGAACTCAACTGCCGTTATGGTATTCCATTTCTTATGTGCGAATGTTCTACCAGCACTCTGACTTCAGCTTGCTGATAAGTAAGGAAGGACTAAAAGGAAAAGGAACTATGTTGTGCTTTATTCTTCCCTTTCCCTCTATGTCATCATTTTCAGCACAGGTGGTTAGCAAATGCAGGGAAGGAACAACAGTAAGAAATGAGATGATAGGGTTCTTTGATCATTAGTGTTTAGTAGAACCCTTCTTTCTTCATTCGAAGAAAGTTCTGGTTCAAAAAGCATGACCTCCAGGTACTGGCAGTGTCTCCACTTACTTAGTCATAGACTACCTCTTACTTGCTTTGAGTCTCACTGAGCTCCCACTGAAATTCTGTACTCTTAGGATATGGCCAACACTACAGGGCAGCAAGGATGGTGGACGCGTGTAGTATGCATATCTTCTCTACCCAGGCATTTCCCCACAGATCTTCCTTACAAAACACAAGTTCAAAGATAAAGTTATTAAGAATCTCAAGACAATGACAACAGAGTGTTAAACCAAGCACAAGGCTCTTCTGACGCAGGGCCATGTGTCACATGCCCATGAAGCCAGCCTGGGCAGGAGTGGGTGAGAAGTAACCCAGGTCCCAGACTGAGAACCCTGTGGCTTATCTTCCCTCATTAAGAGAATCATCCCATCTGCAGCAACAAAACTTCAGCAAGCCTCCATTTTTGCTCTATTGGGATTTTCTTTTCTTCCAAGTCATACTTTGTGAAAAGTCCACCACTTCCTGGTGATGGTGTCATAGCTTTGAAGAGAACGTTCATCTGTTGACCCTTCTGGGTCTCCTGAAGCCTTGGGTTAGAGCCCACACCTTGGAAATTAAGCATCCATCCAATCCCTACCCATCACTTTTGAGCTTGACTCCATGAAGCATATCCTCTGCTTGATATGTATTTAGGTCCACCAAATGAATAAAAGAATATTTAGCTTGCTTCATGAGTAATTGGACTAATTATTTAGCACTTTTTGCTATTACTTATTATTTATCTCACCACTGCGCCAATGTCTGCCCAGTAATCTCTTGGTCAGAAATGACTGGCAGTAAATTCAATTGATGTTGACATGGGAGAAGTAGAGCTTGAGGCTCCAAGGGTCAAGAAGACCATCCTATATTTCTGATAGACCCCAGTGGAAAAGGAATCTTTCCTTTCTTCATCAACTACCCTCTAAGGAGCAAAGCTAGAGGGCACCTCAGAAATGTGAGGTGGACTAGATTGCAAATAGGAAGGCATTAAAAGTGCATCCAAAGCAGAACAAAGTTGGAGGGATCACAATACCAGATATCAAGCTATATTACCAAGCTATGTTCTCAAAACTGCCTGGTACTGGCACAAGAACAGACATATAGACCAATGGAACAGAACAGAGAACCCAGAAATTGACCCAAGCCATTATGCTCAATTTAATAATTTGACAAAGGAGGCAAGAGCATACAATGGAGTCAAGACAGTCTCTTCAATAAATAGTGTTGGGAAAATTGGACAGATATATGCAAAAAAATGAAACTAGACCACCAACCTACGCCATACACAAAAATAAACTCAAAATGGCTAAAGGACTTAAATGTACGACAGGAAATGATAAAAATCCATAGGCAGCAAAATAGCAGACATATGTCGTAGCAATATCTTTACCAACACAGCTCCTAGGGCAATGGAGACTAAGGAGAAAATAAACAAATGGGACTACATCAAAATAAAAAGCTTCTGCACAGCAAAGGAAACCATCAACAAAACAACAAGAAAGCCCACTGCATGGGAGAACATACTAGTATTTGCCAATATTATCACCGATAAGGGTTTAATCTCCAACATTTACAGAGAACTCATACAATTTAACAAAAGGAAGATAAATGATCCAATCAAAAAATGGGCAAAGGACCTAAATAGACACTTTTCAAAGGCCAAGAGACATATGAAAACATGCTCAAAGTCACTAATCATTCGAGAGATGCAAATCAAAACAACAATGAGATACCATCTCACACCTGTCAGAATGGCTATCATCAACAAATCAACAAACAACAAGTGCTGGCAAGGATGTGGAGAAAAAAGGAACCCCCCTGCACTGCTGGTGGGAATGCAGAGTGGTGCAGCCACTGTGGAAGACAGTATGTCGTTTCCTCAAAAAGTTAAAAATGGAATTCCCGTTTGACCTAGTAATCCCACTTCTAGGACTATATCCCAAGAAGCCAGAAACACCAATCAGAAAGGATATATGCATCCCTATGTTCATAGCAGCACAGTTTACAATAGCTAAGATTTGGAAACAACCTAAGTGCCCATCAGCAGATGAGTGGATTAAAAAACGGTGGTACATCTACACAGTGGAATACTACGCCACCATAAAAAAGAAGGAACTGCCGAAACCGGTTTGGCTCAGTGGATAGAGCGTCGGCCTGCGGACTGAAAGGTCCCAGGTTCGATTCCGGTCAAGGGCATGTACCTGGGTTTCGGGCACATCCCCAGTGGGAGATGTGCAGGAGGCAGCTGGTCGATGTTTCTCTCTCATCGATGTTTCTAACCCTCTATCTCTCTCCCTTCCTCTCTGTAAAAAATCAATAAAATATATTTTTAAAAAAAAT
>NW_005871261.1:1121785-1137828 GCF_000147115.1 Myotis lucifugus | reverse complement strand
ATGCCCCTGACCGGAATCAAACCTGGGACCCTTCAGTCCGCAGGCTGACACTCTATCCACTGAGCCAAACCGGCCAGGGCAACATAATTTGATGAACAAGAATAGATCCAAAGACAAATGGCGGGGGGGGGGGGGGGTAGAGAGCAACCAAAGGACTTGGATGCATGCATACTAGCATCACCAATGGATACAGACAATGGGGCGGGGGGGGCTTGCCCAGGGGGGGAATGGCTGGAGGGGGGGGCGTCAATTGGGGAAAAAGGAGACATATGTAAAACTTTAGACAGGAAATAAAAATTTTAAAAAATGCATCCAATCTAGAGAAGGAAGACACTTGGTTCAGGGAGTTTGAGAGTTGTGTTTTTCCTCCTTAATTTAGTTTTTCTGTCTTGCCTTGTTCTTTAGATGCCAGCAACACCCTTAGGTTAAATATTTAGCTTAAACTAAGCTACTGTGAATACTGAGAGAAAAGAGGGAAAGGAATTACTCTTTCTTATTCTTTTGTGTAACCCTTACTAGACTTGGAAGCTGATGCAGTGACAGCCCAGTTAGTGGACTGGAAGACCAATCAATGAGTAATTATTTACTGCTTGTGAATGAGCCTATCACAGTGCTTGACCCATGGTGTGTGTTTAATAAAAGCTAGCTGACTCTGAGTGTGCCTCATTATTGTGGCAAAAATGGTACAAAGAGCCATGGATTTGCCATCAAACCATGTAGATTCAGGCAACCAAGTGGATATATGATTTGGGGCAAATTATTTAGCTTCTCTGTGACCTGCTTATGTCACCTGAACAATGGAAATACTCACCTACCCCATTGAGAATGAAATGAGACGTGTGGTGGCTTAATCAAAAGCACTCTAGGTGCTCTACATATGTGATGCATGTGCTTGTGCATATGTGTGCACAGAGGCAGATGTTAACTTTTTAAAAAATCCTGCCTTCCTCTTTTCCCATCTCACTCAGCAATAGAGGTAGACATAGGACTTTCATAGTCTGGACTCTCACAGTGTCCTAAGTACAGTATGATGGTGGGTCATTCAGGTTTTGAAACCAAACAGGTCTTGTTTCAGTTCTTGGCTCCTGTATTTGGTTATGTGACTTTTGACAAGTTATTTATGAAAGTAATAATTGTACCTACCTCAAAGAGTTATGATGGTTCATTGAGTTATTTGCAAAGGGCTTGGCACAGTGCCTGGCATATACCAAATGGCTGACATATTACTACTTTATTGTTACTGTTATTGCACCTCTGGCCATTCATGGGACCAAGGAAGCACCAGAAAAGTGACTTAGAAGCATCTTGTAATAGCATGTTGTGGGTGGCATTTCTATCATATGCCTTTTTTTTCCTGGGTAGGTTCTTCCTTCTCTCAAGCTAGTAGAGTCATCTTAGAACTTTCCACATACATGGGGACTCCTCTTGGGAGACACTGGATAAAATCTATCTTCCCCCTCCTCACCCCACTGAAAGCCAAAGGAAATGTTCTCCATTGACCCTGCTAAGCCAGGGGCAGGCCTGGGAAACTTTCTTGGAGCTTTCACTTCAGCTCAGAGCCCATAAACCCTTTCCCCCCAGCAGCCTCCAGTCCTGAATGAGGAGGCATCCTGGTAAGGAGAAAGGGGCCAGGCCAATGTTTAACACAAGTCTGGACCCCAAGACTGTGGGTGAGAAGATCATCTGCATTTGACTCACTCGAGCCTGGAGACTCGAGGCTCCTCCTTTCCACTGGGGCAGATGTTCCAAGTCCTCCTTGGACATTGTGAGAGTCTCTCAGTAATTCCTTGGAGGCAAGCAGGACTATCTACTCCTCACCCAGATCTTGAGTTTCAATGACCTCATTCTCATGTGGAGAACAGAATAAAGTAATCCCTTACCTGGACCCCAAGGCCTCATCAAAATTGGGAGCTCAGCAAGAATTCATGGAGGGTCCACTAGATAGCAGGCCATGTACTTCGTTCTGAGAATCCAGAGATAATTAAGACATGCATCCTGCTTGCCACCACAGCACTCATAGTCCAGAATGTGAAAGAGGCCTTTAGAAGTCCCCATTCTTCTTTTGGTAACCCTGGATTTTTATAAAACCTTTGCCTGACCAATAAGCCACCACAAGCTTCCTTTCCCTGTCCTAAACCTGTCTATCCTGTGTCCTGTTCTATCAGGAATCCTTTCATCCATGAGTTTATGTGCGTGTGGGTGTACACTTGGGAAAGAACGACAGGTTCCATCCATTAAGATACAGATCTTTAGTTCCAGAGACTCCTGGTAACATTTGGTGAAGAGGACAGGCTTTCACGGCCGTTCATCCTATTGGAAGCCCATGGGTTTTTTATGTGAGGGTTCACGGGACCCAGGACTACAGGACCTCCCCTGACCACTACATCTTGGGTAGTAAGAACCACCAAGCCTGAGAAGACCTGCTTTGCAGGGAGTAGCCTTAACCTAGCCTTAGTCTGGGGCAGGCAGGAGTTAGGATCCCATTCATTACAAGCTTTATTTGCTTCAATTTACGTTTCTATATTGAATTCATACAGATTTGGAAAACAGAAATTGTTTGGGGAGGTGATGCAAGAGAAAAGGGAAGAGCGAAATTGCCACCATCTCTCCCTGAAAACTCCTTTATCCACTTACACCAAGGCAAGAGGCTTTCTCCTCTTCTACATTAACCTACTGGTTTATACGCTCTCAGATTTTTAAAAGCTTGATAGGGAATCTGATGAACTGGATACTTGGGAATAGGAATCATTGAGCTCACTCCTAACGTGGCCCATGACCTGGGTCCAGCTGACTCTTCTTCCAGGCTCTAGCTTCCTTAAATAGATTAGAGGAATGCCTCACTTTCTTTTTCTAGAAGGTAGGCCCTATCTGGTAGGGTCTCGAATATCAGTAGACTCACGCATCAGTGGCCATAACGACATCCTCTTATCTGTGCCCCTGTCTGCAAAGACCCTCTGATCAGATAGGTTGACTGAACTAGGAGTCGAACCTAGGGTTCCAGTTCAGGCTCTGCTGCCCTAACTTAGTGAACTTAGGTGATTCACTTGGCCTCCTTCTTAAAACAAGGGGATCAGAGTCAACCAGCCCCATAATGTACACAATCTCATGACTGCTGTGCAGAGCAAGTTGAATAATTCTCGTCCAAGGGATTATCTCAGAGAAGAAAAAGAAGGTAAACTTGCTTCTTCCTGGGGGCAAGTTTTCCTCCTGAGAGAGGTTGCACTTGCCCTGTGGAAATGGGACAATAGACTGAGAAAGACATCAGGTGTTTCCATTGGTTCTGGTTGGGACTTAACAAGGGTTAAGTCTCAGGTTCCCCTCACCCTTGGAAACACCTCCTAATGCTGAAGGGAAGGGATCTCCACTATTGTCTGTTGTGGAGGACCCAGCTAGAGCCCAGAGAGGGGCTGTTCTGTATTTCAGAATCCCAGCTGTTATACGTATCAGCTTTATTACCGAGGGCAGTCTGTTTAGCCTCTCCAAGCCCTAGCTTTTCAACTTTAAAATGGAAATTGTAATAAGAACTGTTTCACTCCGTTTCTATAAGAACTGAGTGGAATAATATATACATGCCTCTTAGCAGAATACCTGAGGTTAGTACATACTCCATAAATATCAGCTATTGTTACTCTTGATATCACGCCAGCGGAAGGGGGGAGAGAAGCTCTCCGATGTTTTAACCTTCCTGGATGGCAAGTCTTTGCCTTACTCTGAGCTTTGTATCACCCTGTAAGTAGATGAGGCACCGAGCCCCTTGGGTACCCTAAAAGAAACGAGGCCACTTCTAATCAAAAGCAAACTGTGAGCAAATGTTAGTTATAAGAAAGCCTAGAAAGATCTCCCATCATCTCTTGGGGCTCCTACTGTTGCATTGATTAACTGTGAGCCAGAAAACAAGGATGAGAAAAAAGGTTTGTGCCACCTGGTTGACCTGAAGAGTCTGAGAAGAGAAGGAACTGCGGACAAGCGTGGCCCAGAGCCTCAGCAAAGTCCCTCCTGCCACCTTTTGGCAGCCATTTTAGGTCTTTTATCTGAGAGAAATGCCATGGCCAGAATTGGGTTTCTCAGGTACTTGCGTTTAAAGGCTCCTAAAAGCAGGCAAAGTATCCCCTTCACTCTGCTGCTTACCAGCGTCCAGGCTCCATGGCTGCCTTATAACAAGTTTACAGCAAGGTCCTTTAGTGACTATAACCTAGGTGTTTGTGGGAAGAAGATGACTAGAAAGCCAGACATACTCAGAATTCCAAGGGCCAGAGAAGTGTTAGCTTCAAAAAGCCACAGCCCCAGATCCCTGGGATCAGCCCCAATAGGAACTACCTTCATTATTGCAAGTTGGGACTGGAGCCCAAGGGTGAACCTTGGCGTGGAACTCAAGCTGTCTCTAAAGTTCAGGAACCACTGGGCCCAGGTCTTTCGCTGAGGGCTCCAGTTTTCTCCCGTGTTCTGAGAAAAAGTCCGTGGCCTCTGGGGCAGAGATTGGTAGAGCGAAGTGAAGGAAATGTGGACCAAAGAAGAGCAGTTTTACTCGGGAGCTCCCTCTACTGGCTCTTTGATAGAAACTCCAAAGCAGTTACCTGCCCTGCCCTGTGGGGATCTATTTGAGGCATCTGAACACCTAGCTGCCTTGAAACAAGGAGCAAATATCCTGAGGCACCAAGGAAGGTGAAACTGCAGAGACTGGTTTCTTCTGCCTCCTTTGTAATTTCATTCAATATTTATTGGGCGCCAATATGGTGCTAAGCATCTTACTTCCATGTGGCAGGGTTACATTCCTGGCATCACCAGAGACTAGCAGACCACCTCAGCGACCTAGACTTCTCCCGGGAGAGAACTCAGGAGAACCAGGAACCAAAAGATGATGTGAAATTGGAAGCTAAACTGGTTCTCATCACCTGATATAAGTAGATTGT
This sequence comes from Myotis lucifugus, assembly GCF_000147115.1. Classification (NCBI taxonomy): domain Eukaryota; kingdom Metazoa; phylum Chordata; class Mammalia; order Chiroptera; family Vespertilionidae; genus Myotis; species Myotis lucifugus. Next base: position 1,132,918 of record NW_005871261.1, on the reverse strand, counting down.
AAGCATTTCAACCTTGCATTAAAAAAACAAAAACAAACAAACAAACAAAAAAAACATAGCCCAAGAGACAATTAATTACATCACAAGGCTTGTCCAATCTTTGCTGTCACTGTGCTACCCAGACTGAAGAAGGAGTAACGCCCACAGTGACTAAGAAGAATTTCCATTAAGTGTGTGGAAAGTGTTCACCCTTGTGTTTGTTTGTTTTTTAAATAAAATCCTGTGAGGTAGGTAGAGCAGGCACACACGTTTTATAAGGTGGGAATTTAAGATGTCGAGTGATGTGTTCCAGATTTTGGTTAGGAGCAAATGAAGAGTCAAGACCTGATTCTTCATTCTCAGCTGAACTGTTGACTTTCTGGTTGGTGTTGGTTGAAACAGGTCTCTCCTGGTTTTTTTTTTTTTTTATTTTATTGATTTTCCAGAGAGGAAGGGAGAGGGATAGAGTCAGAAACATCGATGAGAGAGAAACATCAATCAGCTGCCTCCTGCACACTCCCTACTGGGGATGTGCCCACAACCAAGGTACATAACCTTGACCAGAATCGAACCTGGGACCTTTCAGTCCGAAGGCCGACGCTCTATCCACTGAGCCAAACCGGTCAGGGCTCTCCTGGGTTTTTTAACTGCAGAAAATAAAGATTGTGAAACCACCTCCTTGATTTACATACAGATCCTGTCCTGAGTCACTCCTTTCCCTGTTTCAGGTTGGTTCATACTTGAGCTCCCTTGATATTGAATCATTTGGGAATTAGGAATTATACAAGCCACTATCTTTTTAAGGCTGGTCTCTCACCAGCCCACATTTTAAAGGTATGTAGGCCCCTGGGAGAATCTCAAATATTATTTCAACTCTCTGGAACCATGGAAAGATGTAATCTTCTTCACTCAGGAGAACCTCATAGCACTTATTTCCACATTGGTTCTTCCTGGGGAAATGAGACATGGGTAAGTCATAGGATTCCCAGTCCTCATTGGTTTGGGTGTTGGTCTCCAGTTTCACTGCTACGTCCCTAAATCTACACAATGGGGCAGCAGCCACACCAGATATTACCCAACACCCCACCACCACCCTAATTCAGGATCTCCTACTAGTTGCCTCCTCCCCTACAGGCAGAGTGATATCATGGTGGGATCAGGATGGTATCTGCTGATAGTAACACAGCAGCCAGCTACAAGAGAAGGCTTTCTGCAGCGCCTCCTGAGCAATTGGGCTCTCACTGTCCTAAACAGAGTGGTTGGATTTAAAATGTTTGTCCATAATGTAACCTCCTGACCCCCAACTACCAAAAGAAGCTGCTGTCTCTCTGGTTAGACCTGTTAATCCCACAAACTACTTTGCCAGAAATGTGACTTCTTGGTGAATAGTTGGTCTACTCTAGACCTTCAAATTTGGAGTGAACTCGTATTTAGCCACTTGCTGGTAAGCCTAAGCATCTCTTTACCTAACTGTAGCCTTGAGAATCTGTGTCTTGTTCCCTGCCACCCCCAGGGTAGCCAAAATAATACCACTGAAGGAGGGGAGGGGAGGGGAGTGCCTGGAACTGAACGCTCACAAGGAACTGTGAGTGATGGAATGTAGATTGCTGACACCATATCCTTTTCATTCTTGCTTGTTGTAGGAGCACCAACGACCAAGAGGAGACCAGATGTGGTTTCAAAGCAGTTCTCAAACACCCAGGACTCACCTCACCCTTTGCCTCGTGCTTTCTGCAATATTGCTGCTCACATTCATCTTCCTATTAACCCTCGCCATAGTTACTCCTTCCCGATCACCATCCTTCCTCCATTCATTACCCTCTCAGCTCTTTTTCCGAGGTGCCCCTCTCATGGGCGGTGGCTTTGCTCTCTGTTTGGCAAGTTTCCCTCTGAGTTATATCCAGGTGGCTATCATAAGCTCCCTCTCTCCTACCCTTGTCTCCTGCCAGACTCCGCCCAACACTCAGCCCCCAGGTCAGGGAAGCGACAGAAAATCCTACCTCTCCCAATATGAAGTTGCAAGACTCTCTGCCAGAGCAGTCACACTCAGTACAGGTACCCAAGGTAATGTGATGTAACTGACACCAGATGGAAGGACCAGAAATCCCTTAATCGCAGTCAGATATAGTGAACAAGCTTATTCGTGCCTGTTTGGAGTGGTTGAGAACATGGGGGTAGGGAGGAAAGAGAAAGAGCCTCAGAATTGGATTGCCCCCAAACACAGGATGGAATCATCCCAATCCCGCCCCCCTCCAATTAAATTTGCATTTCATTCTACCACATTGCGATGGCTTCACTCTAGACATTTTCATTTGAGACCCAAGGCTTTGCTTCCTGGTTTCTGAGCCACAGGTTCCTGGATGGTGAGGTAAGTGACATTTGCCAGCACTGTCTAGGCAGCGGTTCTCAACCTGTGGGTCGCCAACCTGTGGGTCACGACCCCTTAGGGGGTCGAACGACCCTTTCACAGGGGTTTGCCTAAGACCATCGGAAAACACATATATAATTACATATTGTTTTTGTGATTAATCACTATGCTTTAATTATGTTCAATTTGTAACAATGAAAATACATCCTGCATATCAGGTATTTACAATATGATTCATAACAGTAGCAAAATTACAGTTATGAAGTAGCAACAAAAATAATTTTATGGTTGGGGGTCACCACAACATGAGGAACTGTATTAAAGGGTCATGGCATTAGGAAGGTTGAGAACCACTGGTCTAGGCCCCTAGGCCCTAGGCCCCTAGACTCTAGTCTAGGGTGATGTGTAATGACCTCAGAAACCTGGTGCTGATGAGCCAGATCCACCCTGTTAGGATGTGAGATTTGTTTTCTGTTGGTTCTTATTCAAATGCCCTTCAGTCTAGCCTCACAATGTTAACCCAAACCTCTATAAAACAAAACAGACTCCCAAGATTAACCAGATCAGAATTTGTTGAGGCTATAGTGCTTTCTTCCTCAAAGACAATCACTTCAAAGAGCATGGTTCTCAGAAAACCTACTATATGTAGAAAGTGTAGTTTCTCTACCCACGTCTATTTCCACTTTGAGGGGTAAACTAGAACTAATGGAAGATGCCAGTTTTTCACAGGCAAGCTGAAGTTCTCTCTTCTCATGATAAGATTCGGACCTAGTTCATCATTTAACTCATAGCCTGGCCAATCCAGCAGATACCTTAGTCTGTTCTGCCTCTGTTTCACAGCATATAGTTATTGGACTATGAATTAAAGAATGGAATGCCCATGTTTTACTGTTGGCCTATCAGATATAGTGATCCAAGCCTAGTAGACTAGCAGTTACTTTCAATACTGCTCTAATAGTGAAAAGGATAACAAGTGCAGCTAATTCGGACCCACCAGACCTCCCCCATGAATTCATAATTGAGCTTCCTCTGCCCATTGAATTCAGGTGGGGCAGATAGTTCACCAACCACAAGATTAAGGCCAAATTCATGCAAGTGTCTTGAAGCACCCTACTGATTGTTCCTTTCTCCCCATGGCCCATGCTTTTTCAAGCTCTGATTCTTTTTTATTTAGCCTCTGCTAAACTGAAACATGCTGGCATTCTGAGTCCCACCCCACTACCACCCCTGCGCCCTCAGCCCCTTATCATGTGCTTGCTCTGGCTTCCTTGTCTTTGCTTAGATCCTCACCATGAAACTCACTCTAGATATTCCTGGGTGGCTCTCTAGGTCCCCCTTCTCCCAAATGGTGCCTTCTATCGACAAGGCATTGGAAACCTACCATCTGGTTCTCCAAGGCATCCAGCAGTTAACAGCGGTGCAGGGAGGAAGGCATTTGAAAGAGGTGTGCAGAGAGCATAGATTGTCTTCACTATTCTGATGTTGAGCATTGCAATTGCTTTCAGGTAGATAGAGAGTTGAGACTCTTGAGTGCTGATGGCAACTAAAAAGGGGGTGGGGTGAAATTGTAGTCACTTTCCTCTAGCATGCGAGTGGTCCTTAAAAATATCACCCTCAAACCTCCAAGTATGCTGGCTTCTAAGAGATGTTTCCTGAGACAGAATGTACCTCTTGATCAGGGTAAGTGATGAAAACATGTATTTAATAAGGGAAGGGGATCATGGAATAACTTGTATTATTCATACTGTGGATCAACTCCCCCACTGTGCTCATGGCTTAGCCTCTAAAGTTTCCAGAATCAAAATGATCAGGGATGCCAGTTTCTAAAGGGTGAAGGAGGACTCCAATGACAAGCCAAACAAAATGCAGATTTGCTGCTGTTCTTACCTTAAGACAGCTTTTTTGAAAGACTGGACAGGGGAATTTCTAATTCCTCCTTAGTGCCACCTAAGGGGCTTCCACAGTGGAGGTGGGAACCTGGTCGGGTGTAGCAGCCTGAATGGGCATAAAGTTCACTGCACCTACAGTCCACACCGCTGGCTTCAGACAAATCCTTTTGAGTTTTGGATGAGCTGGGGCTTTCCCAGGTAGAGTATGGAGGGCGTCTCTTCTTGGACAGATAGCCTTGTGTGGGGGTATGTCTACTGACTAAAGGGCTCATTAGGAGGAATAAATCAGTTTCATTGTTTGGGTCACTACTGAGAAAGTCCCAGACATCTCCAATTCCAAATAATGGAGCCTAGGATTGGAATATAAAAGATCAGTTAGAGGCAACATGATAGAATGGTATAGGCCTAAGTAGTGAAGCCACACAGACATGAATTTGATTGGATCCCTAATTGTACAATGTCAAGCTCTAAGACTTTTGGACAAGTCACTTAAACTCTCTGTCCTCTGCTTCCTTAGCTATAAAATGGGGGGGGGGGATCATAACTACTATTTTTTGAAGTGATTTCTGTGCTCCACAACCCAATGGGGCAGGTCACATTATTATAATGACACTCATAGAATTGCCTTAAGTAAAGCACCTGGCACAGTGTCTGGCACATAGTAGGTACTCAATGACTAGTGTTTTATTCTCCCTCATCCCACACATTACTTAGACCAAAATAATTCTGCTCCCTGAGGGAGATGCCTTTAGACAAAGAGGAATCTCTTCCCTGGACTTCTTCCCTGATAGACTATTGGTTGATTTCCTGGGAGCAGAGATGGTTTTCCTCCTCTAAGCCCAGTACTTCACCTGCTGGCATTTTTCTTGGTGCTTGGAGAGGAGACAAGAGAAGACACAGGCAGGACATGTCTGGGTTTCACTAATCCTGAAAGGAGACTCGGTTCTTTTCAAGGGCTTTGTGACAACAGCCTACCCCTAGAGGCCCTCTTCATGCTTGGGATGCCCAGAAATGAGTTGACAGTGCAGAAGGCGATTTGCATCTTGGACAGGTTCCACATCAGGCTGTTAATTCCCTGGGTCCTGAGCTTGATGCCCCAACAGGAACTGAGCAGCCCAGCCCTTAGCAAAGAACAGTAGGACTGCTCAGAAAGCCAGTGTCACCAGCTCCAGTTCAGGCATGTGCCAACAGACTTGATGGGTGTGTACAAAAAACAGAGATGCTGGCTCTGGAGGCCTAACTTTCTGGAAACATTTCTGCTGAGCTTCCTGGCATCTCCTCTCCAGCCCCTCCTCCCCATCTACCTGGCCAGCTTGATTACCCTAGCAAGATGGGGACAAGGCCAAGGGGTGCCCTTCTGGGGAAGAGGCAGCGACGTTGAGTTCACCAGGCAGCCAAGGTTCTGTTAGTATCACTTGGGTTACTGCCCTCAAAGTTTTGAGAGGCAGAGTCTGAGCACATTTCTTATATTTCCAACTCTACCTCATTTGTTAGGGCTATACTCAGGGTTTGCTAGAAGCTGTGAGGGAACCCCCAAAGGGATCTTAAATGAGCCTGCCTTGGTCTCAGCATCAGACACAGTAGCAGCCAACCGCCGTCGAAAGCAAGTCACCTTATTCTAAATCGTCTCTTCTCTACAGAGTTTATGTAGCTTATAGAGAAACTACATGGTTTCTGTGAATGTGAACTTATGCTTACACGTACCTACTCTCATCTCTCTAAAAACATACCACCTCTGGGCCTTTAAAAACATATTTAGCCTGAAATTTGCATGAACCCTAGAAGACTTCCTTGAAACACGGATGGGGAGGCTTTCCTCTCTGTTGGGCCACATTTGATGAGCCTTTGTGGTAAGTCATCTTCAGCGGAAGAACCAGGGCCACCTACTTCTCATTCTGACTGGCTGGCTGCACGCTTCCCCACTGCAGCAACATTCTCACATGCATACATACATGCATTCATGGAACTGAAAATAAATAGCTGCTGATGGGCTGCCAGAAGGTGTCCTCCATGCTGAGCAGCTGTCCTCTGTCTCCCTTTAGTAGGCCAGGCTTGACCCAGACACGAGCGTTGAGGGTACAGGAGGGGCTTAAGCTTAACCCAAAATCTCCAAGGCAAGTTACAAAGACTAGGAGCCCCCAAGGAGGGAGAGGAGGGTATTAAAGATCACACTGATTAAAGATCAGCCCCGTGATCACTGTCTCCCAGGCTTGTGCCCCAGATCCTGGTAGTACGCTCGGGAAAATTGTTTATTGTCATCAAGGAAAACCACTGTCTGGGAACATTGATAATTAGGGTTAATAAAGGAGATGACCCATGCATCGAGCCATGACTAAATAGTTCTCTGCTCTCCTCACTCCCCCAGTACAGAAGTTATGCAAGGTGAATCTAGGATGCTGTGTAGATTTGGGGAGGAGGATCTCTGTGTATGAGATGTTGTTCAGATCTTCCAATATGCAAGGATTCTTCCCACCATCATCACCACTAATCAATAAACCCTTTGTCATGCTGAGGTGTGGCATGTCTTCTGCTGAAAACCTCAGATTCAGATACAACACACTGAAACACGTATACACACACACACACACACACACACACACACATTTTGTCACTCTCAAGAAACAAGCTCCATTCAAATAGGTTTAAAAATAGCACTAATCCACTGAGCTCATTTTTCAGGGACATTTTTGAAGAAGAAGAAGAAGAAAAAGGATCCCCTGATCTCTGAGAAGGAGAAAGGGTAAACCAACCATCACCTAGTCTTTAAAAGTCCTGATTATGTTGCTAGAGACTAAGCATTTTCAGTTTTGGTTGAATTTTCTCCTCCTCTACCATTCAACAGAAGTTGTTTATTTGCTAATACCCTGCCATCTGGGTATTTATAGAGGTGGGCTTCCTTTTGGGGTGGTGAGAAGGAAAAGCTGCAGCAGCAACACCCTTTTTCTGCGCCCCCCCCGCCACCCCCCCCCCCCATCAAAGCAGCCCCTAAACGCTGTTGGCCATTTGCAAAGGGCTGTGTTTAATTGCAGGTTTATTTGTTCCTGCTCTGGGAATCTGTCTGTCTGTAACTTGGAATTTTATTGCTCTCTGGGAAGCTGTAGCTGGCTGATTCCGTGGGAGACCAAGCATGATGCGTGGGCGCAGGAAACAGAAGAGGGAAAAGAAGGAGGGAGGGAGAAAAAGGGAGCAGGGGAGAAAGCGGGAGCCGTAGAATCTGTTATTTGCGTCACTGGAGGAGCCGAGGCTCTCTGCCCGACAAACACCCAGAATTAATCCGAGTTATAGCCATAGCTGTCTCTGCTACAGCGGCCAGTTGCGAAAGGGCGGGGGAACGGATGCTTGCGCGAGTCTGTGCACACCTAGCCCAGTTTGCGGGGGGAGGGGGGGGCCGCGGGGGGAGCTGAGGGCATTGGGGAAGGGGGCTCTCCTGCTGGGCACGCCCGCCCTCGGGGCGCACTCCGGGTGGAGACGAGGCTGCAGCCTCCTCTGCAGCTGCCCAGCCCTAGCCTGGGGTGGCGCCCGCCTCGGCAGCCTCGCCCGCTTAGTGGCTGCGCCGAACACAAAGCGCTGTCTCCGTGCAGAAGCCTTTTCCCCGCTGAACCAGACCCACCAAAGAGGAGAATCTGCACGTGACGTCAGTAGCTGCTGACTGACGCAGGCTGGCAAAGGAGACTCGAGGCGGCTGCTCTGCGCTGCCTTCCCGAGTCTCTTTCCTCCAGCCCCCTCGTAGTGAATTACTAGAACGCACAACACACACACCACACACACATGCAGCTTTCAAATTATACATTTCCAAAGGCGGTGTGTTGCAAACACTGCGCGATTTTGCAAAGCCTGGGTGGGGGACGTGGGAAGGGTACGGAAGATTCCCCCCCGCTCATTTGGGAATCTCCATCGCGGAGAACATTAGTCTCTAGTCTAGAGCTTGCTTGGGAAGCTCCTCTGGGGAAGGGGCCTAGGCAGCCTCCTCTGCCCCAGAACGCAGGGAATCTGGTCAATGGAGACATGAGGCTCTAAAAGAACACGACCCTCCAAAGCCTTCTGCTCCGGGAGGCTGCCAGGAGCTTGCAACAGGCAGAGGCAAACGGGAGTTAATGGGAGGGAGGGAGAATATAAGAAATATTGGGGTATTTTTTCTGCCTGGAAAAACATCATCTGCAGCAATGCAAGTGAGGCTGGCGGTGCAGAAAAAGGTGGGGAGGGGGCGCTTAATGCACATTTAATGTTTTGGACAAAACGTTCCAGCGAAATGCCTTTGTGTGTGGAGGTTTTTTCAGTACTTGCTAAAAATAGCATCAGGGTTTGATCGTGTTCCAGAAATAGACCGAGGGCTGCACTGGGATAAAAAGCCAGCGCGGGTGGAAGAAAACCTGGACATCACCGCAATCCCTCCCCCCAACTATGTCTGGAAATTAATTGTTGGATTTTTCCTCTCCTCTCTTCTGTCTCCTTCTCTCTGTCCACTTTCTCTTCCTTCCCCCTATGTTTCTTTTTCTCTCTTAAGGAGTTCCCGTTTGGGTAAGTAATATTATGTCATGTGCATGCCGCAGACTGTGAGTACAAGCCGAGGCTTACTTTGTGCATGCCCCCAGGTTCTTTTTGGCTGCCTTTTACCCCTTTCTAAGGAGGAGGGTGGGACCGAGTGGGGTGGTGGTGTGAAGGGTGTAGTTGTGAGTGTGTGCATAATGAATTTTGGGCTGCATGCAAAGGACCTGAAAGGGGAAATTCTCGCAGAGCCGGGAATCACCCTGACGAATCTTTGAATCAATAGCGGCTGCAAGTCCCTCTCTCTTTATGGGTCGGCGCTGTTGAGCTCGATTCTCCGGACTGCCCCCTCCCCTCCCCATTTTCTCTGTCTTAAAGGATGCCCAGATACGACTTAGTGGGCTATTTCTCTGGGAGATTAATGGTAGTTACAGATTAAAATTGCATGGATGGGGCTGGGAGATAAAGGGGGTAGGATCCCTATTCCCTTGGACAAACTTCCCTGCGCGCTCCGGTCCGGGAGCCGGAGGACCGCGACCCTGGTCCCGGCTGGCCCAGGGCGAGGTAGCTGTCCACGGAAGGCAGGTGCTGATAATTCCTCGGTCCTCTGCGAGTTCAGATCCGGGCGCCAGGGGGCGGGGTTGGCGCCAGCTGCGGATAGCCCCGCCCTGGATGCAGAAGGAGGGTACGGAGAGGAGGGAGTTAAGGATGTTCAAAGGGGATAGTCGTGACTTCGGTGAGAGCTTGGGGAAAAGGAGGGGTGAGTGGGAAGGAAAGGAAAAAAATTAAAGGGGGGGAGCCAAGTGTTAGATTCCAGGATGAGCCGAGGCCCAGCGCTCCAGGAACCGAACGGCCGGGTGCCTCACTGGCTTTTTCCGCAGAGGCCAGACACTATCTGGGTCTCCATTCCCAGGCGCCCGCACCTTCCCGCCAGTGGCTTTGAAAGATTTCTCTCCGGTGGTGGTGACTCTCAAAATAAGAGGCTATAGGTTGCTTTATTCGGACTCTCGTCCCCTCCCACTTCATGCCCCCCACACTCCCACATTTTGCAATTCCTGTGAGGTGTGTAAGGGTGTATCTGTGCATTATGGCATTTTTCTTATTATTCCCGCTTCGCGTCCTAGTCATAGGAGCCCTGAAGGAGTTGGTGGGGCGAATGCATTTAGAAGCCAAGGCACAGGAGTTGCTGGTACGATGCACAGAGAATTCAGGCTTGGGAACATCGCCCGACGCTTTAAAACCCCAAACCAAAGGATTTCTGAAAACTGGCTCTGAGGGGAACTGGGGAGAGGGGCTCTCCTAGTTAGCAAATGTTATTGGGGAGACCATCAGCTCCCTGGGATTATGGGCTCAACCTAGAGGGAGATTCATTGCAATCAACTCCAGACAACACCTTGGCCAAACCTGTAACCAGGCAGGTGAGGAGGGAGGAAGGTTATCAGAGGCCAGGGGTGGGGATGACTATCACCCCCGCACAAAGACATTTATACTGATTAACTCCTGGTAGAGGAGTAATAAAAAGGAATCGTCAAACTGGCCACCAGGATGGATGGAGACGGTGGGGGAAATGAGGCAATCTTGCGGACCTGCAGTAAGCTGTATGCACACAGGAATATCTTCTATGTAATTAAAAAATAATAAACTCGGGGCGGTGAGGTAAGTATCTGAGGGGGGCTAGTCTTCAGGTACTCTCGGCCCCCTATGCCCCATCCCAATCCAGCAACAGCCTCTGGCTTTAGTGACCTGGGAGGAGCAGCCCTGGGGGGTGGGCGTCCAGTTATTTTTAGCTCAGAAGCAGTCCCTCTCCGCAAAGAGTCCCTGGCTGAGACTGAGTATTCGCCAACTCATAATAGTAACAAGGGCTGTTACTTATTTGTGGAGAATAACACAACGTTGCATCACACACTTTGTCTTGACAATTCAGCTTAAACCAAAGCTGCTTGAAACCTCTCTGCCCACCCCTCACCATCCCTTTCATTCATCCTACTAGTTCCCTTTCCCAAGCCTCGCCCTAAAGTTGCGTGGTCGTGTTTACAAATTCTTCCACGTTTGCACAGAAAATAGCTGGGGGGGGGGCGGTCGGGCAGGGAGGGGTGGGACGGTTGCAACACGCGGAACGGTTGGGGACGTCCAAGTGTCATGAAGGGAGTGGAGAGGACGCCCCAGGTTCTAATTTCCCCCTCATCCCCCTCCTCCATCGCTTTACACAATGCACAAGTTTACCCCAAACTGGAACCTATTAAATAATTCAATGGCAGCGGTGTAATTTTGGTTGGAACCAGCACGGGTTCCCAAGTCGTGACTGCAAAAAGTGAGTAATGCGCGCTGGCTTCGTCATGGCTCTAGTCACAGTTCATTCCGAACTGAGAAGGAATCGTGACTTTGCCTGGAGACGTCCCCTACAAGGGAGAC
>NW_005871261.1:1118002-1120954 GCF_000147115.1 Myotis lucifugus | reverse complement strand
GGAGGGTGGTACGTAGGAAAGAGTCTCCTGTTCTTCTTCCCTCCGTCTCCCTTCTCCCCCCTCCTTCCCTCCCTGAAGATGCTGGTATTCTCCATCTGTAGGAGGCCGGCGGTCTGTGAGGGGCCCCCAGACTTGCTACTCCCCACTAATCTGCAGAATGCGTACGGAGTGGGGGGAGCGGGCTGCAGCAATGAAAGGGCACCTGAGGCGAGTGGGCTATTAGACACCCAATATCTAGACGGGTTTGGGGGAGGGTGAGAATGTTCCTACTGAGCATTGAGAACTGGAGGGGGGGGGGGAGAGATTACCATATTATAGAAATAGGCTGACTAGGGTGGACTTCGGGTTTATTTTATATTCATCTTTGCCTGTCATTCTCTGTCAGAATCTTCTGGTTTGGGTCCCTTTGGGAGAGGTCGCGCTCTTGAACCCCGTTTGCCCAATATCTCGCGCCCCTCCCCTCACCTGGGCTAGAATAGGGGTCATGGCCAGCTTTTTTGCAACAACAATATTTTAACGTGTTCCAATCTGGGTTTTGTTGAATAATTAGAAATGGAAATATTTTTTTTCTCCCTCCCCCTTATGGAAAAAAAAAAAAAAGGAAGAAGAAAATGTGAGCTCTCTCCTGATTGGTGGGTGACGATTTTAGTCCGTACCAATGAGCTGGCAGCCTCGTCTGTATTTATTTAGTGCTCTGGGGGAGTTTTTCTCTTTACGCAGCGCCTGTAGTCACGGCTGGAACCTCGGCTGGGGGACTAGGAGGGATCAGAGGGGTTTTAGGGGGAATCCGAACTCTACCTGTTTAGAGATCCGCGACCTTGCAGCGGGGCTGGCGGAGCCCTGGAGAGGGGAACCGGGCCGATAGGATAGGCGGGGAGGCTCGAGTGTTAGAGCTACGGGAGAGGGGTGGAGGCTGGGCGGCGGGGTTCCTGGTCCCCCTCGGCGCTCCTCTTCTCGCTCTCCGCACACCTCGCTCGAGGCTGTGCCGGCTGAGTTGGGGGATCGCTGACGGTGTGGAGAAATGCAGGGATGGGTCGGGGGGCGCGGAGCCGGGCGGGAGAAGGCGGGCGGCGCGGGGTGGGAAGGCTGAGCCGCGTTGGAGCGCGCCGGGGAGACCCAGCCTGCTCGGCTCCGGGGTTCGGAGGCATCCTGGGCGGAAGGAAGGCGGCGGCGGCGGCGGCGGCCCGAAGAAGCCGGCAGACTCTGCCCTTCGCGAATCTTTTTGCGGTCTGGGCTTGCTGTACATAACTCAATAGCCGGAAGCCCTTACCCCAAAAAGCATTCGCGGAGGGCGCACTCGTCGAGAAGCCTGCGAGCGATCGCCGAAGCCCACACACCTTCCCGAAGCGGCGCGGCCGGAGCCTTCCCCAGCCCCGTCCCCGCGTTCCAGGGAAGGGTTCATCCTTTCCCTCCGGTCCTCCCAGCGCTCGCCGAGGCTTTGGTCACCCGCCTGTCCTTCGTGGGGGGCCCCCGCCCCCAACTTCTTAGTGGACTTTGTATCACAGGGGGGAAATTGGAGCAGGCGGTGTGCGTTGTGTGCTCGGAGAAGTGGGAAGCAGCTAAAATACAATAAAAGTTTACAGAAGTTGTGTCTTCCCCCCTACCCCCGCCCACACCCCGAATAACCCCATTCACTGTCTTAGAGCCCAGGCAGTACCTGGGATAGGCATCAGTTAAGGACATTTTCTGGTCACGTCGGACCCTAGAGCTCCAACCGCACTGTGGGGGTGGGGAAACCCCTGAGGGAGGGGCAGGAGGCCTCGGGCATCCTCCGTCCTAGCCGGGGACCCCAAGGTGAGGCGAGCCGCGGTGAATTGGCGGCTCCGAAAAGAGGGGAAACCCAGGCAGGCATCGCCCGATCCCCGGAGTTCCTTCTTCCCCGGGCACCTGCTTCCAACCTAATTTAGGGCGTTTTGCAGCATCGGGTTCCCCCCACCCCATCTTGTCTTTTTCAAAACTGAGTAGCACCCAAGGGGGTAAAACAGTAAAAAAAAAAAACCTGCCCCCCCCCCCCCCCGCCCCAAAAAAGGAGCTTTTAAAGACGAGGTGGCACCCGACTCTGCAGCCTAAAGCAGCAGCAGCAGCCCCGTCCTGGCCTCCCGAGGCAAGCCCGTCCTGGTCAGGGAGGCAAGAACTGCAGGATGGGGGACCGTCTGTGGTCCCCCTCCTCCCCCTCCACTCCTTGCAGTCGTGACCACTGTGGTTACAAGTGGTGCAGTCAGGCCTTCGCCATGATCTGCGCCCCATGCCCTTCGCCTGAGGGACTGCCAGACGTCCTTAGGGACTGGACCAGAAGGACACACGGACACACGCAGGCGTCCAGAGGGATGGTCAAGGGTAGAGGATGTGTCTAGGGATAGGAGAGGCCGAGACCCGAGGGCTGCAAGGCTACTCGTTTTCGGGGAGGGCCTGAATTCCCCCGCACCCCAACCACCACCACCATCCTTCCGCTCCCGGGTCGCTGGGCACCCAGACCCTCCCCTCCCCGAGTGGAGGAAGGAGCAGGGAGCGGGGACTGCTGGGCAGAGTCAGTCTGTCCAGCTCAGCCTTCGAGAAAGCACCTAAGACGAGGACGCCAAGCTCTCGGGTTAAATCCGAGTCCCTCTCCGCAGATAAAGGAGATTTTCCCTCCCCGATGGCGTGTGCTGAGAGAGTAAAAGGGTCTCTCCGAGGCTCAAAGGAGATGGAGCAAAAGCAAAAGCCCCGGGTGGGTTTCCTCCCTGCCTCTCGCGTGGGGCCGTCTGTGGAGCGATAGCCTCGCCGAGGGACAGGCAGGAGAGCCACGTTGGGTTAAAAATAGCTTCACTCTGGGTTCCTTCGGCTCTGCTTTTGTCTTTTGCTTCTTACTCCACCCCCCCCCCCCCCTTGCCCTGGCCAGGAAGCCCTCCTCTCCTCTCCCCAAAAGCCTCGATCTCCACCAGATTTGGGCGAGAGGTGACCGAAGAGAAGTGA
>NW_005871261.1:1094027-1117051 GCF_000147115.1 Myotis lucifugus | reverse complement strand
CCTTTTCTCCCCTTCTATCCTCATTCCAAGCCCTGTGGCTGCTCTGAGTCCCTCTGCCGTCCCTGCCTTAGGCTGGAGACCAAGGAAGGGATGGAGTCAAAGGTCCTGGGCACACTTGCTTCCATCTCAGACCAGGACCCTCTTCTCTGTCCCAGACGCTTCTCAAACTGGGAGGCCTTGTGGGCACCTCTGAAAAGCTCTCCTGCATCGGCATCCCTGCCTTGTAGCCCGTGGCCCAGGTGTGCCTTTTTGCCCTTCCCCTCCCCTGCAGCCTCCCCTCCCCTTGATTTCCTACAAAATGACCCTGCCCCCAATCTCTCCCTTCTCCTCTGAGCCAGCAGAGTAACCTTACCCATCTATTTGTCCTTTCAGGTGCTCAAACCTGTCCTGACACCTGGAGGTCTGCAGGAGGGGTGGCCACCGGAGGAGGGGGTCTCAGAGGTCGCAGGAGCTGAAGGGTCCAGTCAAGGGAGCTCTGGAGTCCCAGGTGAGTGCAGATACCTCGGCCCACCGCCCCTTGGCCTAGGCAGGCCCAAGGGCCTCCACACACACTCCCCACTTGGGGATGAGACGCAGGGAAGCCAGGGATCCAACATTGAGGACCATCCTCACTGGTTTAGTCTTTGGCAAGGAAGGCACCCATCATAGATGACATAAGGAAAGACACAGTACCCCCGGAGTCAGGCCCCCTTCCTGTCTTATCCCCATCAGGAGCTGGGCCTTTGTGTTTGGAGGCTCCCAAGTCCCCATTACGAAGGGGAGCAGGCCTCACTCAGTGGGGCTCCCAGTTTGCTGTCCACTCCCCACTTTTGGGGCTATTTCAGGCCTCTCAGGGGCCCAGGAGAGGTGCAGAGTTGGGTCATTTGCTGAGTTCAGTTTCTCCAAGGAAACTGAATCATTGAGTTATGTCTCCTTAACTGAAGTTCAGCACAGGATAGATAGAAGTTTTAGGTTATGGATTTTTTTTGAAGGATAACACATTAAACTCGAAATACATTTACTTTTTCTATTCACCTGCAAAGTCCTTTGCTACAGAGCTTTTGTTTAGCTGCCTTTCTGAGCTTCCGTGTCATATTAGATTCTTGTTGGGGAATGTAGTCCGAAGCTTGGCAGGGAATTTTGAAACCCCAGGGTTGTTAGATTTATGAGGAAGGGAGAAACTAAGCTACCTGGCTAATCCTTGGATGTTATGTGAGCAAAACGTAGGAAGCTGTTAGCAATCTTTGAGGGAAACTTGAGGCTCATGGCCGAACTGAAGCACATGGCATGGAAGGCCTCCAGATCGTCACAAAACAGGCCTATTTGCTCTAGTAATGAAATGACTGCTACGTAGATTTTGTAAAATGTCTACATTTTGAGAGTGGAACCCAAATAATAACTAAATTGGCTCGAATCCTCCATAATCCCACCATAGAAAGTGGAGGGAAGGTCTTCAAATCATTGGCTGAGCCTATCTTTTTAAAAAACTCCCCTTTGAACATAAGATTCTGAAGTTTTCATCATGTTAGAGCAATAGGGTTGCTGTTCATCCCAATAAATTAGCATCCCTCCCTCTCCCCTTTAATTGCTATCTCAATTGCAAGAGAAATCTAAGAAAATAATATGGGGGGAGGACTTTTGTGTTTTGTTTTGTTTTGTTCTAGCTGAAGGGTAACCTCTTCTGATCATGTTTGAAAAACCTGTCCATGGGTTAAACCTCAAACTTAGATATAATATGTAGTATGCCAAAGCTGGAAAGTGCTTTGGAGGCTATGTAAATTGAAACCTTTGTTTTACAAATCAAACAACAGAGGTTCAGAGAGGTTAAGTGATTCCATCAAGGTCACACAGCTGGGGCTCGCTCAGACCGCAGGTTGTTTATTGTCTCCTCTGGGCTCTTTCTCCCTCACTAAACATTTTCTACCACTACCAAATAATACAGATAATCCATAAACACAACCCAGAGCATTGTAACAGATTCCCTTCCAAAATGATTCCCTTCCAAAATGACTTGCATTTACGAAGGGGGGGGGGTGTGGTTCAAAGAAGAGTTTACTGAAAGGATCTTCTGCAAGTAATTAGCATTCTGGGGGTATCACTAGGTTAAGAAGAGCTCTCCTCCCTTGCCTCTGTCATGTCCTAGACCTCAGAGTCTTCCTGTTGGCCTCAGTTTGCCGAGGGAGTTGTTAGCACGAGAAATTTGCTGTGTCACAGAATGCGTCCCTTGCTCTCTTTCAAAATCTCTCCTAGGAGCAGCTCTGTGAGGACTAGGCCCTCTCCCTAGCCCTCTCCTCTGGGTGGCAGTTTGAGTCTCGCCTTTCTTGTCTGCTGGGTTTGATTGTGAACTGTTTGGAGGGGAGGGAAGGCCTGCTTTGAATTCTCCAGGATTTCCTAATTACTTTACAAGCAAGGAAGGCCCTCAAAAGGAGCTTTCAACCAAGCAGGCCTGCTCATAGGAAAGCTGCTTGGGCTGGCCAATTTTAAGCTTAAGATTGACTGCCACCCCCTAGATCTAACTTCACTTATTTTAGCTTTACATATTTCCATCAATCGCAGCCGTTTCGATACCATATTAATCATGTCCTCAGCACATAGGAATGGTAGCCGTGCTGTGTGTGCTATCACAAACAAATTATTCTGGTGGCCTTTTCCATAGACTCTCCTGCTGTTCGCTCCCCCACCTCCCCTTTGGGATATGCACTAGCTGGCAACTTCTAACTAGGAAATAAGATGCGTTTTTTCTGCTTAAAAAGAAATGGATTGGGAAAAAGAAAATGAAATGGAGTGAAAGATATGATTAAGTTAAAAGGCAAAAAAAAACACCAACTGGCAGTGGAAAGAGTTAAAACAGCTAATCCTACCGGTCCTGACTACTTAGGCTCATGACCTTGAAGAAGCAGTTATATCCTTTCTAGGACTCAATTTCTCCGTCTATAAAATTAGATGCATTAGAGCTCAGACCCTTCAACCATCCATTTATTCAACAAACATTGAATTTTTTAAAAATATTTATTGAGTCCCTACTGTATAACAGGCCTTATATTAGGCATTGGAGATGCCTAAAAAAATTTATAAGTAAATTTTTTTCCCTTTGATAACCTAATGAAACCATGGACCTTCTTCCCAGAACAGCAAAACAAGAAAAAAAACCCCACAGATATTTTACATACAATTTCAGGGAGTTAATGACTTCCTTAGGCTCCACGAACCCCAGTTTAACATTTTTTCATCTAGTTCAGTGGTTCTCAACCTTCCTAATGCCGCGACCCTTTAATACAGTTCCTCATGTTGTGGTGACCCCCAATTTCATTGTTACAAATTGAACATAATTAAAGCACAGTGATTAATCACAAAAACAATATGTAATATATGTGTTTTCCGATGGTCTTAGGCGACCCCTGTGAGAGGGTCGTTCGACCCCTAAAGGGGTCGCGACCCACAGGTTGAGAACCGCTGATCTAGTTACTCCCTAAGGCCTGTATTTTACAATATTAAAGTTTGAAGCTTAGGTTGCATCTTCAAATCTTGATTTCTAGCTGTTCCTTTTTTTTTTCCTAGTAGCATTCTGTTGTATTTTCATCAAGCATTTTGCGCCCCCCTCCTTTTGAGAACAAATACTTAAAACTTAGTTCATACTTAGCAAAAGGCTAGAATAAATGTTGAACAGAAAACGAGTAACTGAAAGGCAAGGCGGGCCTCGAGCTGAGGGAGAGAAGCAGATGAGAAGTTTCAATGACCAAGCTAGCCTGGTTCTGCGTGTTCTTGGCAAAGTCCAGGGGAAGTCACAGCTAGATGGGCTGGGGATTCCTTGAGAAGGAAAGGAATGGTGCGTTTGTTGCATTGTTAGTCTGGTTGACTGGTCCAGACTGCTTCTACATAGCACAGCCAGGGGCTTTCTGGCAGCAAGTCAGTGAAGGAGAAATTGGAAGTCTTTATGCCCAAAATGGATACGGAGAGGTCACTGTGCAAAGGTGCCTTCCTAGCTCCCAGCCTTTCAGAGGCTCTTCCTTTCCTGCAGGGCCCTCAGAGCTCCTCCTGGCAATGAGAAAGGCCTCTGTCAGGGCAAAGGGCATTTACTGACGATAGCAAGGATCCATGCGGATGTAAACTTTATTTTCAGGGGGAGCTAGATGCTCTTAGTCAACACTCCCAGGGTGCACCGCCAGTGGAAGTCATAGCTAGGGGGTTACCCTGGAAGTGAAAGGCCCAGATTAGGATCTGCATTCGCAAAGATTTTGTAGTAGATTGTGGGAGGACAGGGTGAAGTGTGTGTATTTCTACTGAAGCAAGAAAGCAGCAGATTGCTGCTGCTGAGCCTCAAGTATAGAAAATCCATCTAAGTACAACTGGTTCTTTATGTTTTCTCAATGTCCTCATCTGTAAAATGGGGACAATGACAGCAACCATAAGGTTCTGGTGAGGATTAAGTGAGATTATACATAGATAGTGCTTTATACCTCATCAGCGCTCATAAATGTTAGTTATTGTCATTATCATCACTATTATTATTATTAGTGTGGGGTTTTTTCCTGCTTGATACTTATAGCAAGGTTTATACAAGGTTTAGATCACAGAATCAACAGTCATAGGGCCAGAGTTATTCCCTGCATGACAGATAAAAGATAATCTTTTCTGGAAGCATCTGTCCATTTGCTCCATAGTCTGCCAGTACCCAGGATTACCCGGCTAGAGCAAATCAGAAGAGCTGAGGGGAAAATCTTTTCCTCTCCTTTATGCATCCCTACACAAAGATTATCTCTTTGTAGTTTTATTTCCCTGTAATTCCTTTCTTTTAAGTTATTTTAAAAATCTGTTGAATTTAATCACAATTATTTTTGCAAATCACTCTATACTTTTTTTTAAAAGTTTTGATTAGGGGGGAAAAGCAGTTCGCCTAGGATACTTGCCATTTACTTTTTACTTTCAGCTTATATCCTAAATTTTCAGAGCTTAAGTGACTCCCTCCAAGGAGAGAATAAAGGAAAAATAGAAGGGCAAGAATAGATAACACTATTTGCTGTCATAAATGATATTTTCTTTTTCCTTTTCATACATCCAGGGAGGGGCAAAAGTAGGTTTACATTGTGAGTATGTGAAATACAGAGTTAATTCTTGTATTATTATTTATTAATGATTGGATTATTTTCCATATAAACAATTGTAAACCTACTTTTGCCCCACCCATATTTTACCTTTGTTCTTTCCTTTTTCCAGATTCATTTTTTATGCACGGGCTTATAAATCTTTTTGTCTTCTCTTACCCTCCCCCAAAACAATCTTAACTCGCCTCTCTTTGATGCACTTAACTTGTCCTATCAGGCATTTCTTTTGTCTTGGCTGCAAATTGCAGGGGTGGTCATGGGCAGAATCTGATGTGGTCTCTATGTTTTCTGGATAGCACTAGGAAAAAAAGGGCCAGGGCCACACTTGTACCCTCGAACCTGTCTAGCACATTCAAAGACATTTCAAAGAGAAAGGAAAATACGGTTTTCTGTTTTTGTTTATTTATTTTATTTAATTTTTATTGAGACTGGAGCCTTCTGCACAGACTTTTTAATCCAGAGCCTATCCATTGCTTCTATTCAGTGACTTCTCTTTCTTTAAAACAATAATTAAAAAAAAAACACAATAGAAAGCTCAAGAACATTTCAAACGCCATCTATAAAGTGGCCCTTTGCTATCTCTTCTTTGTAGCCTTTTAAGGGGAGGATCAAAGCAGCATAATTTGAGGAAGCAGTAACACCTAACGGCTGAGAAAGCCAGTGAGACCTCGTTTTACTCCCCAGTTCTGCTCTTTTCAGCTGCTTACCCTTGAGCAAATTCTTTCTCTGGATCAGTCTCCTCACCTGTAAAATGGGGATATTCAAGGACCTATTTCATAAGGCTGTTGGGAAGATGAAATGAGATGTCAGTAAACTACTTCCGATATGTAGAACGGACTCACTGATATGAACTGTTATTAGTAAGACAGGTCCCTACAGACCCAGGACTAGAGATAGCCCTGGATGAGTTGGGAGAGTTGAAAATAGGAATAAGGAAGCAGAAGGGTTAAGTCACTAGGAGTCAGAAGGTCAAAGATGAATCTAAAATCAAGGAGTGTCTGGTTCATACCATGATTTTCCAGATGTTGTGAATTGCTCAGAGAACTGGTCTGGAGCTGAACAAATACGTAGTGAGAACAGGAGGGAGTTTGCTCAGGGCTGGTCATTCAAATTGTAATTATTTACATATACTGCATTGATCCCTTAAATATCTCAACAAGCAAATTAACCCTGTAAGGGAGGCTTAAGCTCAGGGTCAAATTGTCTTTAAGGCCAGATCTTAGGTTAGTAGAAAAAAAAAAATCAAATACATTTTTTTTTAAGTTAAGGAGTCTCCTTAACCCTTTGAATTTGTGGCAAGAGCACTGGGTTGGGGATAAGAAAAAGAGCGTAAAACCTACTTGCTAGAGGTGGGGGTTCTATGAACCAAAGTGAATTGTCCAGAAAATTCTTTTATTTCTCAGCCGATTGAAGGTCAATGAGCAAATGGGCAGCCTATAAATTAATTAAAAAGGAAGAGTGAATCAGATACAACCTCCAAACTTTATCCTTTAGATTTCCACCTTCTGAGCATTAACACCACGTTTAATGAAGTAATATTTACATAAAAGAGGACGTCAGTTTCCCCTTAGTGAATTTCTTTATGCCTAACTGTCTTTTTAAATTTTAAAATATATGTATATGATTAAGGGAGCACAGAAGCTGTCATTTATAATACAATTTCAAAAAGAAAGAAAATTTTTTTATTGATAGCTTCCAGAGTTAAATTTTGCTACTTAACATGTCAAAGAATTAAAATGAAAATATTAAGGAAAAAAAACATTTTAGTCAGTAACACTAATCTAATATTTTCAAGTATTTGCAGACTTATAAAACCTCCAATTCATAGATATTTCCCTTTTAGGAAGTTTATCCAGAAAAATAACAAAAAACCCTGTTTCATAAGAAATATTTGCATTTCAATACAAAGCAATCATGAAAACAGTTGATATCTCTTTAAATAACAAACAAATACTTTAAAAATACAGATATAAGCTTCTTCTTTTAGGATGAGCTTTTACTTTTGAATTTAATTTTCATGATGATTTAGAATTCTGAGCAAAGGGAAATCTTTTTTTTTTTTTAAAGGGGGAACCTTTCAAAATAAACTATACTTTTTTTTATGATTGAAAATCTTCTTTCTCAGTGAACTACCCGTTAGCTACTCTGAGATTTAACATGAAATTTTGTTTCTTTTTTTGTTTGTTTTCTGTAGCATCTATAACACTAGAGATAATTTATCCCAGTAAATATTATCAGTTAACCAAAGTTCAATAGCTAAGATATTTTGTTTATTAATATAAAATATTAATTTTTATGTGGCACAAAATAAATACAACTTCCTACAGAGATATGTAATTTCATTAATATGGTTATTTTTGGGAGATATGCTGCTTTCTTCGACTATTCATAATTCCTTTCTTAATTTGAAAATAATGTAGTTATAAATATAATTTTTAGTCAAAATATCTTTCCAGATACAATTTTAAACGAAGAGCACTTTTTTTTTTTACTAATATCAATTTTAGGAGTTTATGTTTTAGTACTCAGCTCATTTCCTATCTCTTTTCTTTCTGTATATGCTGCAAGAATTATAAAATTTTAGACGTTATTATAACACATCAAAATAGATTGTTTTATTTATAGTAGTCATACTTATAAAAAGTTAATTATACATACATTAATAGGAACTGTTATTTATTTACTGCTTGCTTTTTGGCAAAAGTATTTTTGTTGTGTTGTTTTCAATGTAGGAGAACCTTAAATAAGTTAAAGTAGTAGGTTCTGACAGTTGCTTCAGGAGTCATATTAGAGAATAATGAAATGGAATTTATGGAAATCTCCAGGAATTATTATAATTCAAAAAATCATATATCCAAAAAAATATGAAAACCCAGGTTACAGAATTGCTCTAAATTATATTTTTTCAAGATTTCACAAATCGTTGTTTCTCATACCTTGCATCATGCCCACCAACCTGTTGCATTTAAATGTACTATGTCTGCCATAGAAAAGAGAATATGAAACATGAGGTGATTAAGATAGATGTCCATATACACAAGTTTTTTCATTCTTCCTGCTGCCTGCTAATATGCAACCTTATGGGGTGGGGGGGAGGTTTATAGAGCTATCTTACATTAAATGGAGGTTTTTATGGTATTTAGAAAGGGAGGTTGATGCTTGTGAATTCTCCTTTCTCTTCAAGGGGGTCAGAATTATATTTTTGATGTCATGTGCTCTTGGAGGCTAATACATATTTATTGAAAGTAGGGAAGGGAGGCTGTGATCTTAAAAGATCCTGAAAGGATGAGGGAGAAATATGACACTAGTTAGAAAGGGACTAGGAGGGGACAGGGTAAAGAGAGCGACAGGGAGTTTATTCTAACACCTTAGCTGAGTGATGTCACCGAAACCCTGAAGTTGCATACTGGACATCCGTCCACACGTTGGTAATTTCATTATGGTTATCTTTTTGTGCACACATGCACACTTCTCACCTAGGAGGTAGAAGTTAACCATTTGTATCTGAAGGTATCCTAATGTTAAGACACAGTCATGCTGGCTGACTAGTATGCCAGAAGATATGAATTCTTCTGAGTTTCATTTAAAATTAAAGTGGAATCTACCACATAAATAAGCTAAATATTGACATTATTTTTGACATAGGGTAGTGTTTTGTTTTGTTTTCAAAAGTAGGTTACTCTCATAAACCTAGCACCCCTTTGTCTCCTTAAAAAGACTGACATGGATCTGTGCAGCTGTCAGTGCCTGACTCCCTTTCAGACATCTTTCAAAAAAATGTTCATCTCTATCCTTGAATATAGGGAAATCCCAATAATGATATAGACAAGGCACTATCTGGAATGCTTTAGCATCAGAATCATGTAAAAAAAAATGACAATTGTCAAATTTCTAAATCCTATGAAAAGAGAAAGAGCACTGATTTCATTTTCTCTTTGTAAGCTACCTTGAGATCTGTAGCAGGAAAGCAATAGGTAATATCATTTGAACCTCCTTGTTACTATACTGTCATTAGTACTTTGTCATTAAAACATTGCTAATGAGCAAAAAGAAAATAATATGTATATAGTAGGATAATTAAAGGAATAAAAAGGGAAAAAGAAAAAGTAAAGAAAAAATCCTGACCCCAGGAAATTAAATTTAGAGGACTATCTGAGGTAGATTTAAACATATAATATAAATATGAAATGACATTTTTCTCTGTGCCGGTCTGCAGGAGCACATATACATAAACTCAAAATTTATACACAAGAGGTATTTTGTAAATTGATATGTCAAGCTTATTTAAAACTTCACTGCTGTTAAATTTGCCCATTATATTTTGGTAAATATAGAAATCAGTATTCTCTGAAAGAGATTTCTTTTTTTCCAAACTAGAATCAGTATTGAAAGGGGGAAAGATCAGTTTCTCCTTTACCCTGATAATTCGATTAAGGGATTTCTGAATCATAAAGATAGTCAAAAATTTTAAATCTTAATTATTCCATAATGATACAATCCCTGAAAAAGTTGTAATCATTTTTAAATACCCTGAATTAAAAAAAATACAACTTGAGGAAAGGAACTTTCAGGGGAAAAAAATGCTAGCAATATATACAAAACCAAACAAGAAGGTTGAACCTATTTTATTAATATATTGAAAATATAGATTTGGGGGAAATGTTGTTTTGGGGGGAAATCTGCAGTAAATAAAATACTTTTGAAAGGCATTCATTGTCGTGGAAAAAAAACTTTAAAAAAAGGATATGAAAATGTATGAGGAAATTGATCTTAAAAAATATTTCATTGATTTTTTTTTTGCCCCAAATTCTATTAACTGACTTGGTTTTCTTTTTCCTTTTAAAAAATTGTGTTGATTGCACAGCCTTGGTCTCTAAACTGTGCCCCTCTTTGTAGACTGGCTTGGTTTGGCCTTCTCAGAGCTGAAGAACTGACTGTATTTAGCCGGAAGGTCCCTGCATCTCCCCTGTTTTCACTAAAAATATATTATACTGGGGAATATACATTAGTCCTTGTTTCTCTTTTCCCTCTTCTTTCTGGATATTTTTTTTCTTCTTCAGAATTTCACATCATACCAGCCCCACTATCCCCAAAAGTACTCAATCAAAAAAAAAAATTTCTTGGTCTCCTTTTTTTCTTTTATTTTTCCCCCCCTGCAGAATAAATACCTTTTACTTACAGCAAATGAATAGTCTTTATATAATCAGGGACTTTTTTTATTGGGACCACTATGGCATTTCTACATTTGAGATCCATTATTATACAGCCCTGGGTAAAACAATCATAGTGGAAATTTCAGAACTGCACAAAGTAAATATTTGATATAAACAAAGGTGTGAGTTTGACCCTGACCCTAGCAGCCAAAGAGCCTGTTTATTTGTGGCTTTCGCTGACAGGGGAGGGGACAAAGGATTTCGGGTACCTCTGGGAGGCAGAGGTCCATGGTAGGCCCCACCAAAATCAAGCCAAGGTTATGTTGCTTTTTGAATATGCACAGGCTTTATCTATAAACTGCATCTTTTCACCCTGCCTGGGGGGAGGTATATAGTCCAGTCTAGTTGATGGTTTTGAAAACAATAGTTGAATTCAGATCAACTGGTTATTAAGCGGTGGGTGAGGTGCTTTTATTGATTATCTGACAAAAATCAATTGTTACCTTCTTCCTCTGCCCCTGCAGACGTTGAGGCAAACACTGTTGATTTACTTATTCATGTAGTCAACAAGCTCCTTCTGGATGATTAGTCAGATGTTAGATGTAAATGAAGAGAACTTGCTGGTTAACGTTGTTCATTGAACTCTATTGGTCTGTGGATTTTTTTTAATGAAATTCTTCATTGTAAGATTAACGTATTTAAAATGAACCCTTATTGGTTTCCCAGTAACAATAACAACAGCAAAGGTAACCCCTCGTGGGGAGTATCCGAGCGATGTTTTTCCCATTTAGGTATCCATTTGGATAAATTTTAAAATCCCTTGAAAATATCCTTTTATGGATTGACAGCTTTCCCACTGTCTCCCAGATGCGCCCACAGAGAAAACATTCACAGATCTATTGCCCTCTCTACATAATGTCCCATTTATTTTTTGGTGTTTACAGATTGGCCTGAAGAATAAGTCAATTTCCAAGGCATTCAGTATAGGCTTATTCAACACTGAATTTTAGGATTTTATGAAACTGAAGGACCCTTGGGATCATGCAAGTCCAAATTCCCCAAACTCCCCATTTTATAGTACAAGTTAAACCTGAGACAGAGTGAGGGGTACCATTCTGCTTAAAGTCCACAGACAATTAGTGATGGAATTAGAACCATGAGTCTGATGAGGTCTGGCTCTGGGCAGAATAGAGATGAGATTTTCAGAGTTCCTGGGTGAGGCAAAGAAAAATAAGCATAAGGGGGAAAAAAAGATGTTCTTTTCTGGCTAGGGCATTTTTCTAACACAAACTTATCAAAGACTAAATATTTGTCACCCTTTCTCTAGGCCAGGAGTGAGGAATGTCCGGCCCGCAGGCCATATAAGGCCCGCAAAATCATTTGGCCCGGCCCTGCCAAGACATTAGGGGTGACTTAATTAAATGTTTGACCGAATATAGCAGGCTAATTTTTAAGTTGATAATTTCGTATGACACTTGGATGATGTCATAAATATCCAAATGGCCCTTGGCAGAAAAAGGTTCCCCACCCCTGCTCCAGGCCATTCCAACTGAGTTGATCAGTCGCACCCTTTTTCTCATTTCTTCCAAGTCCCCAACGGAGACATAGTGATCTTTTTGTAGAGTAACACAACCAGCATTTATGAACACCTGAAATGTGTGAGCACGCTACTGCAAGTTAGCAACAGGATACATGAGATGATGTCTATGAAAGTGCATGGCACCCACAGTAGATGTTCAATAAACGTTCATTCGCTTCCCACCTGTAAGGACAGATGTCAATCAAGACAGATTTAAACAGTGTCTAATACAAGGCAAAAATGAATGAAGTCCAAGTAAGGTCAAAACAAATTGCTATGGCACCGACAGGAAGGGAGGCAAATTCTGATGGGAGTTCAGAGGGGTAGGGAGCATGGGAGCTATGTGCCTGGTAAGATGAGTAGGATTTTGATTGAACGATCATGAGTAAAGGCATGTCTGGCAGTGGGAACGTCATAATAAAGGTCTGGAGTGGTGGTTGCATGGTGTGATCTGGAAATGTCAGATAATCTTTTAGATCACTGAGTGATTGCAATGATGAAGAGGAAAAGAAAACTACAAAGATGGGGGCCAGATTGTAGAGGAAGTTGAATGCAAAGGACATTGTACTAAATTTTAAAGGTATTACAGAGCCACTGAATGCTTTCAGCTAGGAGTTGATCTGTAGTTGAGAGTGGTTTGGAAGAGCAAGAAAATGGAAACCAAGTCTGCTCAAATTAGTTCTGATCATTAGGGAAGACCTGATTTTTTGGTATTGCTTCAAATGAAGACAAGACATTGTGATAGTGCTTGATAGAAACTCAATTAGAGTGTCACCATTAATGTGATTAAGAGCCTGGTGGTCTGAGTAGTTACATGGGCCTTAGTTAGGCTTCCCTGTAGAATCCAGGGCTTCTAGTACCAGTCAACGCTCTCCAAGAAGCAGCCAAGTTACTGGGGATCCTTCTCTGTGTGTGTATCCCTCCTGGGAGGAAAAGGTTCATGAGCTTGGGTGAGAGAACCATGTCCAAATAGCCAGTATCTTCACGCAGAGTTTTATGTTATACTAGAGGCCCAGCGCATGCGTGGGTAGGATCTCTAGGCCTAGCCCATGATCAGGGCCATCTTACGCCCACTTGCCAGTCCCCGGTCCTGCCCCACCATCACCACCCACCCGGTTCCCCTCGCCAGTCCCTAGTCCTACCCCGCCGTCACTCACCTGTTCGCCATCGGGCGATCGGAGCCTGTGGGCAGGGGTGGGGGGGGTGGGTGGGAAGGGACTGAGAGGTGGTCAGTGCATCTCATAGTGACTGGTTGAGCAGTTGTTCTGGTTGTTACACCATTATGGTCGCTGGGCTTTTATTATATAGGATGTGTTGGGGTCACTGATGTTGCTTTTGAACTGCGTCTGCAGATTAGGTGGCACCTTCCCCCCCCCCCCCCAGTATCCTCCCTCTAAAAGAGTATCAGTTTCTTGAGCTGGGCTCTTTTTCCCTTGAAACCTGGTCTCTATGAAGTTGATTCGCTCGGTTCGCATCTCCTTTTCTGCTCATGCCATCCCATGCCATTTGGAAAAGTGTCTTTTCTGTGGGAACCAGATCTTTATTCTATTTCACCCCCCGCCCCTGCAGCTCTCTTCCCTTCTTGCCTGTTTTCTTGCACCCTGTGCCCACCTATTTTCTTCTTCTGCTCCTTAGTACTCACATCATTGTCCCTAAGTCCTTTCCTCTCAGTCCTCTTGGCTTTAACTACCCTTCCTTTTGAATTTTTTAAATTTATGGATTTGAGAACAGAGAGCAAGAGTGAGAGCAAGAGAGAGAGAGAGAGAGAGAGAGAGAGAGAGAGAGAGAGAGACTGATTTGTTGTTCCACTTATTTATGCATTCAGTGGTTGTTCCTTATATGTGCTCTGACATAACCTGGGCGATCAGGACGATGCTCCAACCAACTGAGCTACCAGGCCATGGGAACTGCCCTTCCTTTTGAAACTTTTCTCATACATACATCTCAGCTCTCTTCTCTGATATCCATGTAATATGCCTTCAGAGTGAGGTGTGACAAGTTAGGCAAGGGTAACCCCTTCTAGGTGTGCAGACAAGACTCACGATGTAGGCGAGTAGGCCATGTGTGTGTGTGTATGTGTGTGTGTGTGTGTGTGTGTGTGTGTGTACAGGTGGTATAGTTATCTAGGAGGTATATGGGTCTGATTTCTAATATCACTTTAGACAATATCATGGTTTATGAATTAAATGGATTTTTTGTTAGTAAATAGCACATATAATCTTTTATTTTTATAATATTACTAGAGGCCCAGTGCACAAAAATTTGTGCACTCGGGGGGGAGAAGGGGTCCCTCAGCCCGGCCTGTGCCCTCTCGCAGTCTGGGACCCCTCAGGGGATGACCACCTGCTGGCTTAGGCCCGCTCCCCAGGGGATTGGGCCTAAGATGGCAATCAGACATCCCTCTGGCAGCCCGGCAGCCCTCGGGGGATGTCCACTTGCCAGCGGGGAACAGGCCTAAACTGCAGTCGGACATCCTTAGCGCTGCTGAGGAGGCAGGAGAGGCTCCCACCACCACCGCTGTACTGGCAGCTATCAGCCTGGCTTGTGGCTGAGCAGAGCTCCTCCCTTGTGAGAGCGCCCTGACCACCAGAGGTCAGCTCCTGCATTGAGCGTCTGCCCCTGGTGGTCAGTGTGTGTCATAGTGACCAGTCATTCCCAGTCCTTCTGCTGTTAGGGTCAGTTTGCATATTACCCTTTTACTATATAAGATAGAGGCCTGGTGCATGGGTGGGGGCTGGCTGGTTTGCCCTGAAGTGTGTCCCGGATCAGGGTGGGGGTCCCGCTTGGGTGCCTGGCCAACCTGGATGAGGGAATGATGGCTGTTTGCAGCTGGTCACACCTCCTTCAGGGTGGGGGTCCCCACTGGGGTGCCTGGCCAGTCTGGGTGAGGGGCTGAGGGCCGTTTTCAGGCTGGCGGGTGACTGAAGCTCCCAACCTTTCCTTTTTTTCTTTTTTTTTATTCTGGGATTTATTTACCTTCTATGGCTGTCACTGGAGCTGAGAGCCGGCTTTAGCTCTGAGGCTCGGCTCCAGCTCTGAGACCTCGGCTGCTGAAAGCGGGTATCTGGGCTTTGTTTAGCTTCTATAATTGAAACACTGTTGCAACTCCAGCTCTGAGGCCCGGCTGGCTGAAAGCAGGTTTCTGGGGATTGTTTAGCTTCTATAATTGCAACATAGTTGCTTAGAGTGCAGCTCAGAGCTGGGCGGCGGCAGGCGGGGAACCTTGGCTTCCTCCATCACTGGAGCAAGCAAGCCTCCTGTTCGCTTCAGCTGCCTGGCTGCCGGCCACCATCTTGGTTGGCAGTTAATTTGCATATCACCCTGATTAGCCAATGGGAAGCGTGTCGGAGGTACGGTTAATTACCATGTTTGTCTATTATTAGATAGGATTTCTCTGCTCATCTATACATCTATCCACTAATTTTTATATGTGAATATCTGGATAAAAATTACTTGTAAGGCTGTTTGCCTGATGGTAATGATGGCTCTTTCTAGATAGTGAGACTTAGTGTGATTTTCTAAAAGCTTTCTTTTCGATGCCTTTATGCACTGCTTACATTCTTAATAGGAAATCAGAATACCAGAGTGGGATGAATGTTGGCTCAGATCACAGCAGCCTATGTGTCCCTGAGTACTTCATCTTTTTCCTTTTCTGTTTGCTTTTTACCATATAACAGAGGAAGAGATTTTATTTTTTCACATGGACAACACATTTGTTTATTTGATTAAACAAAAGTAAAGTAAGCTGCATAGGAATAGTTTTAAAGTCCAAAGAGACACCAACTTTGTCTTCAGGCTGCAGTAGCTGGTGTAGCATCTCCTTGCTCCCTTCTCCGGCCTTCTCGATGGACCACAGGATACATTCAGAAGCCCAGTAGGAAATACAGGCGTTTTTGCACATTTTTCCATCGGCTCTTCACCTGCTCATTGCCTGTTGTGCCTGCGGCCAGTATAACATTTAAGATTTAAAAAATAAAAATCCACAGGGGGAGGAGGGAAACCCATCCCAAACAAAAACCCACTTTAACGGGTGGAGAGAAAACCTTTGCTTCCCCATTCTCCGCTTAACTGATGAGGCCTGCTCCACCCCCGCCATGCCCATTTCAAACAGTGTCCAGAGGCGGTCAGCACCCCAGATGGATTTTGTGGCCCGGAGAGTTATTCTGGGTGTGCATATTCCTTACCTCATGTCTGCTTTGGAAATTTAAAAAAATAAAATAAAATACTAAAGCCTGACATCAGGCAACATGTCCATGTTATTTTCTCCAATTCTGCGTTTACATTTCTCACAAAAATAAAAATAAAAACGCAACTGAGTCCTGTTCTACACTTAAAAATTAAAGCGTTTTTCTGACCAAGCATGACAGCTAATGGACAGTATTAAATAAGATTCATAAAAAAAAAAATACAACCTAACAACATGTTAGTTAAAAACAACATCCCTTACCCACCCACCCTCTCACCTGCATTGACTCAGAGAAGACTTTAAACATCCCATCCAGCATTCCAAACCTGATTATAACTTATTTCTTTACCAAAAAATCATTTGTTTTTGCTTTTGAAGAGAGCTTAAACTTTTAAAAAAATAATTTGTGATTTAAAAAATTTCATAAGCACAGAAGAATAGAACAGTGGATGGATGGATGGATGGATGGATGGATGGTGGATAGACACTCAAGATATCATTATGTACAAAATGAGATCATACTGCTACTTTTAAACAAAACTAATACATGTTGTTTTGTTTAACTCTAAGAGAAGAAACAGAAATTGAAGGAATTATTAACTTCAAAAAACATTTCTTTATTAAGAGAAATATCATTTCTTAAAATATCCCTTCTAATGTTAAGAAGAGATTATGAAGTACCTTAACAGGTTGTAGGCATATTTTTTACCCTAAAAATTTTAGGCAGTATTGATTTATTCCCTGCCATGTGAGCACTCTTTTTATTCCTCCCACTCCTTCTCCCTTATTTTGATTTTTATTGTTATATCACTTACATTATTTTGTTATTGTTATTTAGCTATATTATTATTTGTACATGATCAAGTTTTGTATTATTTCTCTACCCATAACTCATAGCTATTGTCAAATATGTGTTTTTTTATTATACATATATTTTTAACCACAGCTTCTCTTTCCTTGAATTCTTTATTTTGATTTATTGTTTAATTGGCTGGATTTCATTGTAAACATTTTTTCTTCTGAATAATTCATTGGTACTGTTTCATTGAATTCTTTAATATGTTGCCTTTATATTTGAATAAGCATACTATTCTTGGGTCACACTTTATTTCTAAAGAACTATGTGTTTATTTCTCCATACTTTCTTGCATTGAATATTATTGTGAAGAAGTCTGTCAGCATGATTATTTCCCATTGTAGGTGATTTACATTTTCTGACTGAATGTTTTAAAAGTTGTTTTTTAAAATCCTTGATGTTATGTTTTTGCATTGTGAGTTTTACATTCAATTTTTCTAGAACCCAGCATGTGCTTTTCAGATGTAGTTCTACATGGCTTAATATTATTAGCTGTAAGACCTTATCAAGTTGCTTAATCTCCTTATACCTCAGTTTTTTTACCTGTGAAATGTAAATAATTATATCTACCTCATAGAATCATTGAGATAACTGGATATAATATATGTAAAGTGTGTAGAACAGTGTCTGACACATAACAAGCCGTATTTTAAAGGTTGCTATTTTTTTAGGGAAATTTTCTTGTGTTAGGTCTTTCCATACTTTTTCCTGTTTTATCTGATGAATTTGCTGCATTATTATTATTATTATTATTATTATTATTATTTTATCCTCCATGTCTATTGGCTTCTCCGTGATATGCTTGCTCTCCCTGACATGCCTTGTCTTTTCAGTATGGTTAACTTTGATTATTTGAATCCTTTATTCTGTAAGTATAGTTTATTTTTAGCTGTGTGTATTCTGTCCTTTTGTATTTTTATTTATCTGTGTGTTTTTTTAATGCTATTGTTTTGGCATCCATTGTTTCCTTAGATTTGCTATTTCTTTTTCCATCTCTTATGAACTCATGTTTTTAATTAATTTTAATTTAAATGCACAGATGAAGGATTTTTCTTCTCGTTCTTGTGCTATATTTTCTTGGCTGGCTATTTGTGTGTCTTTTGCATGCTGTGTGTGTGTGTGTGTGTGTGTGTGTGTGTGTATGTGCATATATGTGTGTGTCTCATATATACTTGCATTAGTGCCATTCCATTTCTTTTTTTAAATTGAGATATAATTGACATATAACATTATATTAGTTTTATATACTTATTTGATACTGTATATTATTTCTTTTTATCTTGCACATATATATCCACATTATATTTTCTATCTATTTATTCTTATAGTGTTAGTGATGTCTTGACTATCACAGTATCATTTGTTTTTCCTTAGGGTCCTACCCTTTAAGAGCCATGCAGATTTTTCTATAGCCTGAGAACAAAGAGGCAGGGAGGACTCCCCTCAGGCAGACTTTGTTAGATAAGCTTAGGCCAGTGGTTCTCAACCTGTGGGTCGCGACCCCTTTGGCAGTCGAATGACCCTTTCACAGGGGTCGCCTACCAGCCGTGTGGGCCCGTTTGAAATGAATAAAACTAAAAAAAAAAAAAAAAAAAAAAAAAAAAAGACCGTACCCTTTTATGTAATGATGTTTACTTTGAATTTATATTAGTTCACACAAACACTCCATCCATGCTTTTGTTCCGGCCCTCTCAGGTCCAGTTTAAGAACCCATTGTGGCCCTCGAGTCAAAAAGTTTGCCCACCCCTGCCTAAGACCATCCTGCATATCAGATATTTATATTACAGTTTATAACAGTAGCAACGTTACAGTTATGAAGTAGCAACGAAAATAATTTTATGGTTGGGTCACAACATGAGGAACTGTATTTAAAGGGCCAGAAGGTTGAGAACCCTGGCTTAGGCTCTGCTCCCCCATCGGAGGTTTTGTTAGTTGTCCTGTACCAGAGTTCACACCATTTGGTTTGGGGAGTGGATCTCCTGTGGATGGCTAGATACCCTCTCTCTGTCCACTCACGACCTAGCTCTGGAGCTCCCCTTTGCCAGAGGCAGCCTCCTGTCTACTTCCTCTGCTTCTCTCAGACAGCTGTTTGCAGCTGCTTCCACTACTTCCCAGTGAAGAAGAAAAACACTAGGATAGCCTCAGTTTGCTTCTCTCCAGGCTTGGAATTTTAAGTGAGAATTCTCATGACTGGCTGGACTGATCACTGGAACGTTTGAGAAGTCAGGATGCAGTTGGGAGACTCGCCATTTTGTGGTCCAACTCCACCCCCAAATTGATGTATTTTTTTTAGCCAGGACTTTCTGAGCCTTTACTTATAGTATTGGCTTTGCCCCTGTCCTTGTAGATACTAGAGAGCTTTGTTGTTATTTCATTAAGTATTGGGGAAGGGATTGCTGTGAGACTCTTCCTCTAGGCCCAGGTCTTTCTCTGGGCTTCACTTCTGTCTGTCTTGCTTCAGTCTCTCAGGAATACTGGGGTGGGCAAAAGTAGGTTTACAGTTGTTCGTATGGAGAATAATACAAGAATAAACTCTGTATTTATTGTACTCACAACTATAAACCCACTTTTGGTAACCCCTGTATTGAGGAGCTGACAGCACATTTTAAAAACTCTGATGGAAATATATTTAGTCACAAAATTAATACACGTTCATTGTAACCAATTCAATATAAAAGCATGTATAAATACAAAAGTTCATGGTTGCCTTCCAGCAAGGGCCCCATTTCCATTTTTGTGAGGTAACATCTTGGGTGGGAGTTAATGTCTTTAAAAACACAAGAACCCTTTAGAACAGTGGTTCTCAACCTTCCTAATGCTGTGACCCTTTAATACAGTTCCTCATGTTGTGACTCCCAACCATAAAATTATTTTCATTGCTACTTCATAACTGTCATTTTGCTACTGTTATGAATCACAATGTAAATATCTGATATACAGGATGTATTTTCATTGTTACAAATTGAACATAACTAAAGCATAGTGATTAATCACAAAAACAATATGTAATTATATATGTGTTTTCCGATGGTCTTAGGCGACCCCTGTGAAAGGGTCATTTGACCCCCAAAGGGGTCGCAACCCACAGGTTGAGAACCGCTGCTTTAGAATCAAGGTATAGCATGAATCCATTGCACCAATAATGTGTACACACAAATCTGGTTCTTTTGCACAGCTGGTTAATTTGGTCGGATGTTCCCAGGGTGGTCTTGGGAGATAATAACATGAGGAAGATAGTAAGCTCCCCACCCTCCCCACCCCAACACACACTGCTATATCCTCAGTGCCTGCAGCAGTGCCTGGCACATAGTAGTACTCTGTACATTTTTGTTTCATAAATAAACAAATGAATGAATAACAGGCCTCCGGTGTTTTTGTTTTGAAAAGCATTTACACCATTGTCATTGGCAGCTCAGGTTTAGCAGTAACAGGCTCATGCTGATGACTAGGCCTTCAGAAAGATAAAGTGATGGTCCTCTGAAGATGAGAGGAATGTATGCACATTTTTTTTAGCTCATCAATATTTCTTTTTTTTTAAATTGCAATATGATTGACTTATAATATATTAGTTTCAGGTGTACAACATGATTTGATAGATGTATATATTGTGAAATGATTACCACAGTAACCTTCATCATTACACAGTTACACTTTTTGAGTGTGATGAGAACTTTTAAGATCTACTCTCCTAACAACTTCCAATACACTATTATTAACTATAGCCACCATACTGTACATCCCCAGGACTTCTTTTATAACTGGAAGTTTGTACTTTTAACCAACTTCACCCATTTTGCCCACCCACCAACTCCCACCTCTATTTCTGAGGTGGTTGTTTGTGTGTTTTAGATGCCACGAATAAGTGAGATCATACAGTATGTCTTCCTCTTTCTGACTTCTTTCACTTAGCATAATGCTCTCAAGGTCCATCCACGTTGTTGCAATGACAGAATTTATTTCTCATTTATGGCCAAATAATATTCCAATGTATATGTATACCACATCTTCTTTATCCAGTCATCTAGCAATGGGTACTGAGGTTGCTCCCATTATCTTGGCTATTGTAAATAATGCTGCAATGAACATAGGAGTGCAGATTTTTTTTTCATATTAGCATTTTCATTTCCTTCAAATAAATACCCAAAAGTGAAATTGCTGAGTCATATGGCAGTTCTACTTTTTGAGGAACCTCCATACTGTTTTCCATAGTGGTTATATCAGTTTACAATTCCACCAACAGTGCACAAGAATTTTTTTTTCTTCCACATTCTTGAAAACATTTGTTATTTGTGTGTGTGTGTGTGTGTGTGTGTGTGTCTTTTTCATAATAGCCATTCTAACGGGTGTGAGGTGATATCTCACTGTGGCTTTGATTTGCATTCCCCTAATGATTAGTGATGTTGAGCACCTTTTTATGTACCTGTTGGCCATCCGTATGTCTTCTTTGGAAAAATGTCAAATTCTCTGCCCATTTTTTAAGTGTTTGGGTATTTTTGCTATTGAGTTGCATGACATATGCATTTTTAAAAAGTAAAAATAACATTTTCTTAATTTAAAAAACAATGGTATTTCTTTGGGAAAAAATAGAAAGTACACTTAATCAAAAATAAGAAAAAAATACTCAATCTTATCACTCAGAGATAGCACCATAGTGTGTGCATCTGCGTATAGTTTGTTTGTTTTCCAAAAATATGCTCAAATATGCATTTTTTCACTTAGCATATTGAAAGGAGTTTTTCATGTAATATCTATTCACTACAACATAATTTTAAGTGGCTGAGTAGAACTACAATACATGCATGCCTCATGATACATTAGACCAGTCCCTTATTGTTGGAAAATTTTCAACTTAAAAAATGTGTTTTGGCTATGGTAGCTAATGCAGCAATGAAAATATTTGTAGCTAAGACTTTGTGAAGATCCCGAATAATTTCTGAGACTAAATTATTGCCATATTGCTTTTCAGAGAAGCTGTTCCACATAGTGAAGCACTTTGGGAGGCCTGGCATTCAAAGCAGTTGAAATGAGAGTTAAAACAAGGGGGGTGAGACTCTCACTGGTCTGCTTCAGTTACCTACCGGAGAAAGTGGCTCTACTGAGGAACACCTCATTTCCAAATGAAGCCAGGCCTGTAAGGTCCTTCTGCTAGTTCTCAAAGAGCTGTTTTTTGTGTTTTATTTCATTTCTTTGTCTACCCCCACCCCCCTAACTCAGTGTGTAAGAGTTTTGAGAGTAGTGGATTGGAGTTAAAAACTTGAATTTCTGCTCTGTCTCCCTATGCTGTGGAAAACCTGATGACTCCTCTGTGTCTCACTTTTCCTCATAAGTAAAATAAAAATAATAGTATTTCCCCTTACTGCCTCATGGGGCCCTCTGAGGTTTAGAATATCAGAATAGTAGAGATAATGTATGTACTGCACCTTTTTAGAACAGTGAAATCCTTTACACATGTTAAACCATGATGATATAATTCAGTATATATCTAATTTCTTACCCCGGTACCCCTGATCAGTGAAGACAGCCCCCAACTTGGCAAGGAGGCGTGGATTCTAATCCTAGATCTGCTACTAACCAGCCCTGACAGTTTAAGCAAGTCACTTTCTCTCTCTGGAACTATTTCCCCATTTGTAAAATGAGAGGGTTGTACTATATGACTTCCATCATCAAGATTTTGATATGGTCCTTATTAGTAACTCTTAGATAGACTCAGAACAGGGATTATCTGGAAAGTTTAAATCCATTACCTATATTTGCACATTTTTTAAATTAAATCCTTATTGTTCAGATTATTACAGTTGTTCCTCTTTTTTCCCTCCATAGCTCCCCTCCACCCGGTTCCCCCCCCCCAACTCTCTGCCCTTACCCGCCCCCCCCCCCACTGTCCTCATCCATAGGTGTACGATTTTTGTCCAGTCTCTTCCCGCACCCCCCACACTCCTCCCCCCCCCCAGAAAAGGCAGGCCCCTCCCTTTCTATGCCCCTTAGTCTTTTTTTTTAAAAAAAAATTTATTGGATTTTTACAGAAGAGAAGGGAGAGAGATAAAAAGTTAGAAAAATTCATGAGAAGGGAAACATTGGTCAGGTGGCTGATGGACACCTCCCACGGGGGAGGGGCCCGCCCACCAAGGTAAATGGCCTCAAACGGAATCGAACCTGGGACCCCCCAGCC
>NW_005871261.1:1008576-1093431 GCF_000147115.1 Myotis lucifugus | reverse complement strand
TTTATTTTTTTTAATTAACACAAGTTTTTTATTTTAATATAAACAAAATATTTTTACTTTATATTTGGGGCTTTTTTAATATTAAGAAGTCATCTTCTACTTCAAGTACATAACGTATTATTTATGATTGAGATTAAAAGTTTGAACTGTTAAGGTTTTAATTCATCTAGAATTGACTTTTTTTGCTTCTTCGTATTTCAAATCTTTGACTTGATTCTTGCGATCTTCTAGTCTGCTGTTGGAACTCTGTATAATATTCTTTATTTCAGTCAGTGTATGCTTAGTTTCTAGTTGGTCCTTTTTCATAACTTTGAGGGTCTCACTAGATTTCTTGAGGGTCTCACTAAGTTTATCGGTGGTTTCTAGAGAATTCTTGAAAAACCTTAAAAGTGTGGTTTTGAACTCTATATCCAGTAGTTTGCTTTCCTCCATTACTGTCATTTGTGACCTGTTTCTTTGTCTCCGCATTTTTTATGCTTCCTGTGTTGATAGAGTGGCTTTCTGTGCTAGGTGTCCTATAGGGCCCAGTGGCTCAGCCTTTCCAATTACCTGAGGTGGACACTCTTGGTGCACCCCTTTGTGGGCTTTGTGCACAGTCTTATTGTAGTTAAGCCTTGATGGTTGTAGGTACCACTGGGAGGAATTGACCTCCAGGCCAATTGGCTGTGAGAATCAGCTGTGTCTGCAGTGGGAGAACTTCTGTGCTGGAGACACCCTTCTGGGGCAAGACTTGCTTCAGTGGGGCTTTGGTGCTCACTGAGTCTGCCCCCTGAGTGTGTCCCTTATGGATCTGAGGAGTTGTAATCTGGATGGTCCCAATCTGACCACTGGGTACACTGGCTCTTGGATCTCTAAGGAGGTGCTAATTTAGCCTCTGCCTGAGGCTACCCAGCAGGAGCCCAGCTGTGAAGCAATGCAAGCTGCTGTGGGGCCTTGGGCCTTCTTTTGGAAGTTCTGAGTTTCTCTGACCCAGTTGCAGTTTATTAGGTAATTTTCAGATTGCAAAGGGCCAGGCCTTTCATATGCCAAATCCTCTGCGCACAGCTTGGGTGGGGCGGGGTCTCTGGGGATCAACAGGGCGGAGCAAGCAGCTATGGCTGCTCTTCAGTACTACCCTAAGAGGCCTCGCTTCTCAGTGTCCCAGTAATCGCTGCAAGTACCTCTGAGAGAAAGCCACCCTCGAGTTCGACCGATGCCAGACAGTCCAGTTTCTCCTGTATGAGTCTGGGTCCCCAGAGACTCGCCTGGAACTGGAGTTCAGAGCAGTCAGGAGCTTGAGACTCCCTCCCGATTGAAAAAGACAACTATGTCCTCAGTTGCCAGCCCTTTCCGCGTGCGCCTCCGTACCTCAGCACTTTACTTCTGCACCTCCTCTGAGTCTCAGTGTGCTTTTCTCTTTCCTTCTAGTTGTAGAATTTCCACTCAGCCAGCCTTCCTGTGGTTCTGGATGATGTCCGTTTTGTCTTTTAGTTGTATTTTTGAAGTGGTTACGCGAGGCAGCAATTTCCGGTGTTTACCTATGCCGCCATCTTGGTTTCTCTATATTTGCACATTTTTATTTGCTTCTTTCTGAAAGGTTGGTAGCAAGGGATAGAAAGAGGGTCATATTTCCTGCCCAGCTGGTGTTGCTCAGTGGTTGAGCGTCAACCTATGAACCAGGAGGTCATGGTTCAATTCTTAGTCAGGGCACATGCCCCCTCTGCAGGCTCGATCCCCAGTAGGAGGTGTGCAGGAGGCAGCCAATCAATGATTCTCATCATTGATGTTTCTATGTCTCTCTTTCTTCCTTCCTCTCTGAAATCAATAAAAACATATAAAAACTTTTTTTTGAATATGGTTTTGCTACCTCTTTCCCTTTCTCAATGTATTTTTCTCTTTTAGCTACTTTTAGCTACTTGGATTGCTCCCTTATTATTTGGGTAGGTTGATTTAGATATAAAGGGATTAAAAGAAATAATTTGGTAAGGGGGAGAGATCAACCAAAGGACTTATATGCATGCATATAGGTCTAACCAATGGACACAGAAAACAAGGGGGTGAGGGCATGAGTGGGGGGGCTCGGGAGGGGTAATGTGGGGATAAGGACGCATATGTAATACATTAATCAATAAAGAAATTTTAAAAAATAATAATAAAAATAATTTGGCACCACAGAGAAACAGCTAAAACTGAGTTCCTGCCTACATGATGAGATCTCTAAACTCATGTACATCGATGCATCTACTCCCGCATCCGACATAATGCCTGGCACATTATTGGTGGTTAATGATTATTGTTATTAAAGGCAAGTGGTAAGCAGATAGGGGTCCACATAGTATAAGTTCATCAATTATTGGTTTCAGGCAACTTGCTCAGTAGGAGTCTTAGGAAGTATTAGAAGGTACAGGGTACTTAGGAGGGAAGCCTAATGGAGTCAGAGACGTGGGTTGAAATTCTGACACTTACTAGCTGAGTGGCCTGTACCTCAGTTTCCTCATATGTGAAATGGAGATGACAATGCTTAACTCATTTCATGGTTACATATATATGACTAGTATATGGTAGGGGCTCATCACAGAGGAATTCCTCTCCAGGAAATAAGACATTACAAGATGCTTTTGGTGGGCCATGAGCAGCAGGGCAGATCTTTAGAAAATTTTTTTCTTGTGCATCTTTAAATTACTGCTACCAAAAGTGGTGTTTTCCCTCATTGCTAAGTCCATCAGTGGAACATGTACATGGACCTGTGTGGATACACTGATGTGTGCACCCACTCTTAATTGCTCACTGATAAATGATACCTGAGAATATATAAGGTCTTCTAGAGGAACATGGTGTTTTTCCTCCTGTGGGCATCATTTTTGCACGTTAGAGAGTGCCACTTGGCAGACAATGAGCAC
Source organism: Myotis lucifugus (assembly GCF_000147115.1). Classification (NCBI taxonomy): domain Eukaryota; kingdom Metazoa; phylum Chordata; class Mammalia; order Chiroptera; family Vespertilionidae; genus Myotis; species Myotis lucifugus. The sequence goes on along the minus strand of NW_005871261.1, from coordinate 1,090,552 downwards.
ATTTTCTTGGAAATTCATTAGGGAAGTCCAGTGTTCCAAGGGTTTGAAATTTGGTCCTTCCTAAAACCCAGTATATTTGATTTTCTGTTATCTATGTGCCTATTTGATCTATAATATGTCAGCCCATGACATTTAGCCTGTCTTCTTCCTGACACAAAATACCTCTAGAAAAGCCTTTGATATCTTTGATTGACTTGCTTAAGGAATGCAAATTATTTTAATATCTTTTTTTTTTTTTTTTAAAGAGCAACAGCAACAAACAGTGCCAGCAAAGTAAATCTACTTTATATGTAGATGGGATCCCAAGTATTTCGTGTTATCCTGTGCTTTTGAATTAGTCCTCCCATAGGGATAATTTCATTACCCCACAGGCAAATTTTTTCCATCCTTCCAGGCCAACTCAAATGACACTCCTTTAATGAGGCCCTCCCTTCCCCCAGCTCCACATTGGTCGATGAGTTCTTGCTTAGGGCCAGTTTTGTGGCAGCTCAGCAACATTCATTTGTTCAAACATGTGACTAAAATACTAGAATTACGAATTTATTGTGAAAAATTTATGGTTAACAGAATTGCCAGTAGTTTTATTTTGTTTTGTGTTAATCTTCTGGGACTGCAGACTCCCACATTGGTGATGGAGCCTCACTGATTCTGGTCCAGCAAGGATACAGTTCTCCCCAGTGATCAAAACAACTCTAAGGCCCTGAGTGGTTTAGCTCAGTGGGTAGAGCGTCGGCCTGGAGGCTCAAGGGTCCCAGGTTCAATTCTGGTCAGGGGCATGTACCTTGGTTGCGGGCACATCCCCAGTGGGGAGTGTGCAGGAGGCAGCTGATCGATGTTTCTCTCTCATCGATGTTTCTACCTCTCTATCCCTCTCCCTTCCTCTCTGTAAAAAATCAATAAAATATATTTTTTTTAAAAAACAGCTCTAAGGTATCTGATTTGGGGTAATTATTAAAAACAGTAATTCATATTTTCAGTTCCTCCCATTTACCAACTCACTACCCATTACAAATTATTTCCAACTCTGTCAACAACCATGTAAATTTTTAGCATTTTAGGGATGAGAGATCGAAAGGGGCTGGGTTATTTTCTCAAGGTCCCCCATTATATACTGACTCTAAGTTAATTGTATGGCATAACTTAGTCCAGCTTGGACTCATAGTAGGTTCTTAATAAAAAGTTACTTTTATTATTATCATTATTATATTTTAAAGTGATGAGTATAGTCTTCTAGGGAACTCCAAACCCCATGTTCCTTCCACTATGTCAGGGTACCTTTATCTTTTCTTTGACTCCTTTCTGGTTCAAAATAATGACGGAAAAAGAGAGCCACTTTCTTGGTATCGAATTATATAGTTCATAGGAAAGTACCTTGAAATCTGGATGTATTCATGAAATTTTAGGTATTAAAATTGTAACTATTATTCTAATAATTATTAGAATGTTGTAATGTTGTAACAATAATAATTATTATTGGTCTGTCTTCATCGTTATATTATAAATCCTACTGCATAGGAATCTTGTCTTATTTTTTGCATCCACATAGCAAGTGCTTAGGTGATAGTTAATAAATATGTTGTACTTTCATTTACTTGCTTTAAGAGGTAGACTGGGAAAAGTCTGGGTTTGGTTTCAGCTAACGAGAGGCAGGCTAGTTCAGTGGCAACTCAAGTACTATATATATAGTCCGATAAAATGGAGCTTGTCCGTTCATTCAGAAAGGTACATTGAGCATCTAATATATGCCAGACACTGCTCCAGACAAAGGGAAGCAGCTGTGAACAAAAGAGATAAAGTCTAGCGAAGGAAGTAGATAATGTATAAATAGGAAAATTACTGATTGCATTGGGGAATGAAGAAAAGGAAAATGGCTAAAGTGAAAGAGAGTTAAGCAGGGCAAAGTATGAGTCTACTTTAGATAGGGTGGTCGAGAGCATTCTCTTTGAAACCTGGGTGAAGAGCCACATTTTGAGGCCTTATTAGCTTCAGTGGAGTATTTGGGTTTAATTCCAAGAGCAATGAGCAAGCCATTGAGGGTTTTAAGCAGAAGAATATTATGCTCTGATATAGTCTTAAAAATATCTCTTTGGCTATGGAAGTAGGGTTAGGCGGATGGTGAAAAAGGTGAAGGGATTAAGAAAAAACACCTCAGACACTGACAACAATATGGTGATTGCCAGAGATAAAGGGCAGTCGGAGGAGGTGGGAGAGGGTAAAGGGGGGATAAATGGTGATGGAAGGAGACTTGACTTAAGATAGGGAACATGTAATACAATATACAGATGATGTATTATAGAATTGTACACCTGAAACCTATATATAATTTTATTAACCAACGTCACCCCCATAAATGTAATAAAAAATAAAAATAAAAAAAATAGCTATTAAAAAGTGGCATCGAAGGGAGAGTAAAGTTGGAGGCAGTGTTGTATTTTGCATTGAATCAATATGTACTCTTTCTGCAACCACATTAGGATTTACACCATAGTCTCATTAGGGCACATACTACATGATATTCAAAAGATGATGCTTGTCATTCTTCAAATACATTTTGTAGCACTACATATATTCATATCAAGGTGGTGCATCAAAAAGAAATAGCATTTGGTAACAAAGTTGAGTCAACAAGTTTGTAATTCAGGCCATCTTTTAATTATTCCTAAAATTCTTAAATTTTGAAGCTTCACAGTTTGCTTTCAAGGTTCATAAATCAATGATTTAGAATTCATTGACCTTAATCTCAATAAACCCGACCAAGAAAAAAAGTACAGATTGGTGGTTACAGAATAGTCATGGGGATGTAAAGTATAGGGAATATAGTTAATAATATTGTAATAACTATGTATGGTGTCAGGTATTAGACTTATTGGGGTGGTCACTTCATAAGTATATAAATGTCTAACTACTGTGTTGTACACATGAAACTAATATAATATTGCATATCAACTATAATTGAATAGTTAAAAATCATTAAAAAATACCTCTGACTGATGGTGGAGGACGGATTGAAGAAAAGCAAAAATGTAAACAGGGAGACCAAGACCAATTAAAAGGCAATAACAAATGAGAGATGACAGTGGGCAATGGTGGGAAGCATATATATATATATCTTTGATATATTTTTGAGATGCAGCTCATGGGGTCTAGCGTTTCTGTGCTCTTAGCAACCTGGGAATGATGGAGCATTACTCTTGCTGCCCAAATTTTGTCTAGGGCTAGAATCCTAAGAACAAGTATCTGCCTATTCAGGACCAAAATTGGAATCACAGATCAAAAATTATTAACTTTTTCATTTTACAGATGAAATGATAGAGGCAAAGATGAGGTGAAGTGACTGATCAAAGTCACAGAGTTTCTTTTTTAAAAAATATATTTCTTTATTGATTTCAGAGAGGAAGGGAGAAGGAAAGAGAGATAGAAACATCAATGATGAGAGAGAATCATTGATCGCCTGCCTCCTGCACACCCACCACTGGGGATCAAGCCCGCAACCCAGGCATGTGCCCTGGGCCGGATTTGAACCTGGGACCCTTCAGTCTTCAGGCCGATGCTCTATCCACCGAGCCAAGCCAGCCAGGGCATCACAGAGTTTCTTATTGGAAATCCAGCAATAGGGTGTTTCTAGCCCAGGGTTCTTTCCACTGCGAAAACAATTCTTTAATAGTAATGTCCTTTGTCCTGGCTTTGGCCAGGCTCACAATATTTGAGGGATTTCCTGGCAGTTGTCCACATGGTTATGTGGTTTGGTGACCGACGACATGGTGAATAATATGACTGGATCTGGACCTTGTTTCTAGTACTGATGTCATCCATAAATAAAAAGTTTGCTTCTTTTTTCCCCTTAAACTTCGTGGCTTTTGATTCTTTTGTTTTTTTTCTTTATTGCCCTGACTAGGACATTCAGCACAATGTTGAGAAATGGTGAAAACAGACATTCTTGCCTTGCCCTAAAACTTAGTGCATTGTGGGAGATTAGTTGTAGGTTACTCATAAATGCTATTAATCAGGTTAAGGAAGTCCCTTCATTCCTAGTTTACTAAAACTGGTTGTTGTTTTTTATTCTTATGATCATTGCATTTTGTTAAGTTCTTTTTCTGCATATATTGAAATGATCATGCTGTTTTCCTTTATTTTGTAAATGTAAGGAATTACATTGATTTTTAAATATAAGACCAATATTACACTCCAGGAATAAGCTATATTTGGTCCTAATATATTTTTTATTTATTGTTGATTTTAGTTTGCTAATATTTTGTTAAATGTTTTTGTCTATGTTCAAGAGAGTTATTATAATTTTCTTTTCTTATAATGTCCTTGGCTATTATCAGGGTTATGCTAGCTTCATAAAGTTAATTGGGAAATAGTTCCTCTTCCTCTGTTTTCTGAAAGAATTTATATAAGATTGGTATTATTACATTTTTTAAATAATGGGTAGAATTCACCAGTGAAACGATCTCAGCCTGGAGTTTTCTTTGGGGAAGATTTTTTAATTCTTCCCACATAGGTAGAGATTATAGGGTTATTTGGATTTTTAATTTCTTCTTCTAACTATCTAGGACACAAATTCTATTTCAACTAAAATTTCAAATTTATTGCATAAAGTTGTTCATAATAATCTTTTATTATCCTTTTAATGTCTGAAAGATCTGTAGTGATGCCCCTCTTTCGTTCTTTGTGTTGTTAATTTGTATTTTTCTTGATCATTCTACCCAAAGAATATATTCATTTTATTAATCTTTCTCAAAGAACCAATGATTTTCTTTTCTATTTTATTAATTAATATTATTTTTATTCCCATATATTTTGGCTTTAATTTCCTCTTCTTCTTCTAGCTTCTCAAATCATTTATTTTAAATTTTTTCTCTCTTCTAATATTCGTAGGTAAAGCTCTAAACTTCCCTCTCAGCACTGCTGTAGCTTGTTGAGTTTAAGCCTTCATGTGATTTTTAAATGTGCCTTTTCATATGTGAATTTTTAAGAAACTGTAATTTATTTCAAACTGGATGAGTTTAGGGATATTTTAGGTCTCTTTTTGCTGATAATTTATAATTTAATTCTTTTGTGGTCAGATAACATACCATATATGATTTTAACCCTTTGAGAATTATTGAAACTTGTTTGATGACCCCATGTGTGCTCTTAGTGAGCATTCCCTGAGCACTTGAAAAAAATGTATTCTGAAGTTCTTGGATCTAGCGTTCAATAGTGTTAACTAGATTCAATTGGTTTATACTATTGTTCAAATCTTATCTCACTAATTTTCCATCTACTTGTTCTATCAGTTATTGAGATAATAGAGTTCAAATCTAACAATAATTATGGATCTGTCTATTTCTCCCTTTAGTTCTGTTTGTGTTTCATGTATTTTGAGGCACTGTTATTAGATGCATACTCATTTAGGATCATTGTTTCTTCTCAATGACTTAAACTTATTATGAAATATTCTTTTTTATCTCTGTTCATATTGTCAGATATTAATATCATCAAATTGTAATATCTCTTTAGCTTTGTGGTTAGTGTCTCTGCTTTAGTCTTTTCCCATTCTTTTTTCTTTTAATGAATCTTTTGTTTATTTTTCAAGTGCAACTCTTTACCATATATTTAGGGCTTGCTTTCATTCCAGTATGACAATAACTGCCTTTTTATTGGCGTTTTTAATCAATTTACATTTAACATAATTGTTGAGGTTAAGTCTACCGTCTTGCTACTTGTTTTCAATTTGTCCCTCAGTCTTTGTTCCTATTTTCTGCCTTCTTTTATAATAATTTAAAATTTATTTATTACTGTTTTATCTCCTCTATGAGCTTTTAACTACATCTACTTGATTTTCATTTTTTTCTAGTTTGTCTAGGAATTATTTGCATTCTTAATTTCCCACAGCCTCCCATGAATTATGATGCCATTTCATGTATATTCTAAGAATTTTACAATGTGACATTATTATGTATTTTATTTCTGCATATATTATTAACCATACTTTTACACAATTACTTTTAAGGAATTATGAAATTAGGAAACAAATATTCTTATATTTACCCACATACATATATGATGCTCTTTGTGCCTTTGTGTATGTAATTTTCCTTCAGCCTGAAGGACTTCCTTTAACATTTCTTATAGTTCAGGTCTGCTAAATTAGCTCAGCTTTCGTTTATCTGAAAATAGTTGTTATTTTGCCTTTAGTTTTTTCAGAGATTTTCACTGGACATTGAATTCTTAATTGGTGAGTTTTTCTTTTATACATTTCAGCACTTTAAAAATATCATTCCATTGAATTATGACGTTCATTGTTTCTGATGAAAAATCAATATTTTAAATTTTGTTCCTCTGTATATAATTGGCTATTTTTTAGAGATTCCTATATTTATCACTGGTTTCAGCAACAAACTTTGCATTTATAATGTTCCTGTTGTTTTGTTTGTATCTGCTTCTTGAGGTTTGTTAACTTTCTGCTATCTCTGGGTTGATATTGTTCATCAAATGTGGGGAGAAAGTTGGTCACTGACTCTTCAAATACTTTTTCTGACTCAATTTCTCTTTCCTCTCCTTCTGGGACTCCAGTTATACCTGTATTAGACCATTTTATATTGTATCTGGGATCTATTCATTTTTTTTTAGTCTTTTTTACTTCCCGTGCTTCAAGTTCTTTGATTTCTTCTTTTGTAGTGTCCTATTTGCTATTAAAAAATTTTTAATTTCAGATATAATAACTTTTACTTTTAGAATTTTTATTTGGTTCTTTTTATAGTTTCTGTTTTTATACTGAGATTCCCGATCTGTTCACCTACTATGTCTAGTTTGCTTTAAATTCTTGATATGTTTTAAAGTTTTTGACTACTAATTCCAACATCTGAGCTATCTCTGGGTCCATTTCTTTTAAGTATATTTTCCCCTTGGTTATAGATCACATTTTTTTGTTTTTGTTTGTTTGTTTGGGGTTTTTTTGTTTTTGTTTTTTTACATAGTTAGTAATTTTTTTCACTGTTTTTACTGGATATTGTGGATTTTACATTGTTGCAAAACTGGATTTATTTGTCTTCCTTTGAAGAGTCTTCACTTTTCTGTCAACGTTTGCTCACAGACTAACTTGATCTTCTTGAGGCTTATGTTAAAAGTTTTTAGGGAAAGTATAAAGTAGCCCTTACTGTAGAGCTAAAAAAGCCCTACTCCTAAGACTTTGCCTTTCTGACATTTTAATTGAACGCCCAGTATGTACAGTGAGGTCTCTTGAATCTGTCTGATCAACTCTCCAATGTCTTCAAGCCTTATGCAATCTTTAGAATCTTTGTTCAGTTCACAATTCCTCAGTAATTATTCTCTGCCATGACTCACAGAGTCCTTCCTTCTGCGTGTACAACTTAATGTTCAGTAAAATATTAAAAGAGACTTTTATGCATGTTTCTGGAGATCTCTTTCTGCATGTGGGGTGTGTGTGTGTGTGTGTGTGTGTGTGTGTGTGTGTGTGTGCAGCCTCTTTCTCTCTGGTACCTGATACACAAAGCTGAACTTCAGTCTTTACCCCATCAGCTCAGTGAGATCATTGCCCTTTGCTTAAGCTACTCCTTTATGCATCACAGTCTAGAAGGTGTTTCTACAGAAAGCTGAAGGTGATTATTGGGCTGACATCATGTACTAATATTTTTCTTTTCTCAAGGATCACATTCCTTCTCTGATTGTTGTCTAGAGTTTGAAAACTCCTGTTTCAGTTTTATATTTGTTTATAAGAGGAGGACTAGTTTGGTACTAATTATGCCATCATGGCTGAAAATGTAAGTCTCTAGTACAATTGAGTGATTCACCCTTAGTTGTTCAAAAACCTCCATTTTAAAATGGCCATAGTATTACCTTTGAGAAATGGGATATCTCTGAAAAGGCTTGTGAACAAAATATATTTTTTATGGACAAAGAGCATGGCCAAGATGCTAGGTGGAATTCAAGGTGTTATTTGCAAACACTGGATTAATCCTTTTTGTATGTATGGTTGTATGCTTTTATGTATTTGTGTGTGAGAGTATGAGTGGGAGCAAATGAGTATTAGGAGAGGAAAAAGAGAAGCCAAGCAAATATAAAAGTAGGAAGACACACTAAAAGGGTCAAAATCTTAGTTTTAAAAAAAATAATACTCAGCATGAAAGTAATTTAAAACTCAAAAAATTTAACTCTTTCTGCAATATTAGCTACATATTTGAATGCCTACCACTTGTCAGGCATTTTTCTGTGTTTCACATATTCTAACTATTTAATCTTCACAACAACCTTTTGTGATATGTGCCTGTTTTATCCCTATTTTACAGATTAGAAAACTGATATAAAGAGATGGTATAACTTGCCCATGGTTGCGATGTTCATAGGTAGGAGTTGGGATTTAATCCTAGGCAGTCTGCATCCAAACTCCTACATTTTTAACCTCTACATTTTCTTCATATCAGAGAAGGATTTGGTTAGTGTCTCCTCTAGTCTCTTCCTCACTGCTCTGTCCTCTAAAAAAATTCCCCTGTTAAGTTTCGGTGACCAATAAAAGCCTCACTGGGGTTTGGTGTTGGTGGAGGATGCTTGACCATCAAAAAGATGGGCTTGCTGTTGGTCCACAGTTTTTTCACACCGGACTCTTTTAGCATCTTCCATTTCATCAACTTCAATCACCAATATAGCTTTTCAATATTCAAGTGACCTTCAAGTATTGACAAAACTTGATGTGTGACTCAGGGAGATTTTCAGTCCCTAATTTGGACAGTTTGAGAAACCAGGTGATGATTGGGATGACCCATCTCCCTTGAGATACAGGAAGTGGGGAGAGGGAAAATCACTTCCCTGAATTATCAGTAATTCACACCAGGAGACTTTCAGACTAGTTCTGCTTCTGACTTGGGGGATGGTGAGATTGGGAGGTGGGGTATGAATACTGATCTGGATGGACTAGAGGCACTGGGTCTCTCTGGGATTTTATTTCCACTTCTCTACCTGAGAGTTGCTATCTCCTCGAGATGGGTTCTTCCAGTGATCTTGACGATTTCAGGAAGGAAGGAGCTAACAGATTGCAGGCTATTATTATGGCAACATCATTTCTCCTTGGCCACCAAACAGTTGTATCCTGAGTCATGAACCACTCCGCTCAGTGGCTGTCGAACCAAATTGCGTTTGAAATTCAGAGGAGAAAGTCCGTGTGTGCCAAAACCAAGCCCCTGAGTCACCCAGCACCCATCAGGAAGACAGCAATGAATAGGGCCGGAAGCAGTGCCAGGACCCATGCCTTGCAGCTGGCATGGACCTTCAAGCGTCCATTCCACAGACATCTTTCTGGTATAAAATCTCATGTCCTCACCGACAGGAGGCGCCATTGTCTATTCTCTCTGCTCTTTGCAAGGTTCCTGACGAGTGAATCATCTCCTTTTTCCATGAAGTGAGCCGTGTACTAGGGAGATCATATTTTATTTGTAATGTCTAAAGAAAGTGTATTAGACATGACAGTTTATGAAACAAAAGAGGTGGAGTTTGTATTTGGAAAGGTAACATCTTATTTACTAGGAAGACCTGAATTTGGACAGATTTACGTGGGCCCATTTTAAAGCCAGAGAACTAGTATCCCTTTTGGCTTGTCAACCAGAGTCCTGTAATTATTCTATATAATTGTTATTTTTCTTTTCTTTTTGGAAGGAGTCTCCTGCTGAAGAAAGAATCTAAAGAGATGCCTAAGTTCCAGGGAATTTTCCTCTAAGACTAATAACATCAAGATAGTTTTGATTTTATTTATTTATGGTCATTGTTTTTCTCTACATGAAAAAAAATGTGTCATCTTCAGAGATCCTGGTTAGAATTTTTAATTTTCCTTGTGCTGGTTGAAGAAGAATCTCAAACCTTGGTGCTGTTTTTTGTTTATTTCAAGAAGAATTTCAGCTGGTGCTTGACAACTTATGCCTCCTATAAAACCAAGAAATATTTTTTTACACGGTGTATATTCAAGATATCTTCCAACTGACAGACATTCCACCGAACAAAGAAGTTGGGCCATTTTTCACTATACATTTTTGGCTAAATATGTGAGAGCTATTGTTTTGAAAGTCAACCATAGTAATAATAGCCAATTCAAAAAACGTCCTACTGAAGAGTGAGTTACATTTTGTCTCTATTTCTACATTTATACTCCATCTCTCTCTCCATCTTTTAGTTCTCCCAGAAACAAAACAGAGTATTTCTCCTCTGGCAAACTAATGGCAAGGTTCCATGTAAGAAAATGCTGAACTTGAAATTATGAAACATCACCATCAGTTTCGGAGGATTACAGGATTAGAATGTAGCCAGAAATTTAGGGCTCAAGAACCTAGAACATTAAGTTCAGAGATGGAATGTCATTGGCTCCAAGGTTAAAAACAGAGGACCACCGTCTTATTGCCTGTGATTATGACATACTCGAACATCAGCTGCGCTCAAATACACATTGAAGACAGTCAGCCAAAGGGTAAATAAATTAAACTGAAGTGACTCAGAAAGCACCTAGGGAGCTGAGTTGTGAAGCAGTAACAAGGAACTTTGTTCTTGAGAATGACCCCACTTAGAACTCAAGGGAGAGAGCCTCATTAGAAAACTCAAAGAATCATAGTACCCAATGAGTTTCATTTATAAGCTTTCTCAATAGAGATGGAAAAGAATATATATGATGATATAAGGGGACTGGTATCTATATTTGGAAGTTCTGGACATTTGCCATACATTAAACCCAAGTATTTCCCTTTTTATTTTATATTTTTAAAATATTTGATTTTTTGAGAGAGAGGAAGGAAGGGGGAAAGAGAGAGCAACATCAATGTGAAAGCTGCCTCCTGCATGTCCCCTACTGGGGATCGATCTGCAACCCCAGCATGTGCCCTGACCAGGAATTGAACCAGCAACCTTTCGGTGCACAAGACAATGCCGCTCAACCAATTGAGCCACACCATCCAGGGCTCACATTTTCCCTCTTAAACCAGCAGAATAACCAGATCATGTGTACTAAGAATGTCTGTTTAAAAAGAGCGACAAAAATACATTGATGTAAAGATTTTGAGACTTTCCTCAGTCTCACTTATCATAAGCTTGCTTCTTGGAAGAGCTTCCTGCTGGGGCACTGAGCTACTACTGAAGCTCATTTTGTGGCATGTTTTTTCTTACTGATACACTTTTATGAGTTATTCTTGTTGCATTTTCCTGTACCAGGACAAGGCCCAGGCGTCCACTGACTTTCATGAAGGCATCTATGGAAGGTTTTTGAAGTCCACTGGTTAAGAGGAAAAAGTGCTTTTGTGTTTGATCAGTATGTAGGCAGAAGGTAGTTAGAAACAATGCTGAGTCACACTTTAAAACAGCTGCATTGCAAACAGAGTGAGAGGGCTTCATCGTTGGCTCTGAAGTCAGCTAACCTTGGTCCTGGTTTTTGTTACATCAAGGGCACATGTCTCAATGTCTCTAAGCTTCATTTACCTTTTATTTAAATACCAACATTTCTTGACTACTTACTATGTACCAACCACTAGTATCAGCACTTTTAAAAAATTGTTTTTAGAGAGAAAGGAAGAGGGAGAGAGAGATAGAAACATCAACTACGAGAGAGAATCACTGATTGGATACCTCCTGCATGCTCACACTGGGGATCGAGCCTGCAACCCTGGCATGTGCCCTGACCGAGAATCAAACTGGGACCCCTGGTTCATAGGTTGACGCTCAACCACTGAACCACGCCAGCCAGGCTCAGCACTTTTATTCATTTAAACCTCACAGCAATCATATTACATCCCCACTTTACAGATAGGTAAACTGGGGCTCAGAAAGGCAATGAAGCATGCTTAAGATTATATCTTGAAAATTAAGGAGACCAAGATTCAAATTCTCATCAGTTTCATTTCAGAGTCTGAGCTTTTAGTCTCCCTGAAATGGGGGCAATAATAACATCATCACTGACATATATCAAAAGAGATAATATCTGTAAAAGCACCAGAGTCATGGACACATGTAAGGCATTGTAATTGTTATAATGAGGTCATTTAAGAAAAGGGAAAATTAGTAGTTACATGACATGGTCATGGCAGAAGTACTCTCAAATGCTGACACACCGGAGCTTACTTGTTCTATGTGAATCAACTAGTATTTCCTGAATACATTATTTTTCTTGACAGCACCCAATCAAATTATTAAGTACGATATGTTACATAAATCAGGTATGATGGATAACCATTCCACTATAGATGGTTTCGGTTTTTAGAAGGCTGGGCAACCTAAAAGACAAAGAGAAGCAACTCTGGTCCATCCGTTACCTTTGAGTCAAGCTGCACTGGTTTGCTTATTTGTTTGAGCTCTGAAGACATTTGCACAGAAATTCAGCTCAAAAACCCCAGGAACCACAATGTAGGTTACCAATAATCTAGAAAGTGTTATTTGTTTGCTTGTAGGTCATAAGAGGATCAGAGTCTATGAACAGAGACATAATGTTCCTTAAATCACCACCACAATAAAATATACACAATTCCAAGTCATTCTTATTTTCAAGTAGAAATTTAAATGGACACTTACAGACAATAAATTTAGAAACACAGTGATCGAAACGCTTTGTAGATTTATAGTTAAAAACAACCCAAACAACACCCCTCCCCCCAAAAAAAAATCCACCTACAAGGATTTTAAAAACATTTTATTCCAGTTCCATATGCTGTTTCTCTGAAATGTATACGACCCAAGGGTTTGGGCCCCAAAGCCAAAGTATACTTTCCCTCCTCTATTGGATCTGGAGGTTCCTCAGATCTGAAAAGTCCACGGTGAGCACTCTGCTTTTGCTGTCTGGGCCGGTCTGCTATAGTCAGAAATCTGTGGACAGGTGGTGCATGAGCTAGAGGAGAAGGCTGAGGTCCTTCCTTCTGTTGGCTGCACCAGAGAGTCAACAAGAACACTTCAGTCATCAGCAGGAACGCCATGGCTACATGGACCAATCAGATGGAATCGCTTGTGCAAACAGCTGCCTTGCCCTGTTCCAGTCGTCATAGTACTGATGGAATTGATTAAACTGATTGGTTATTTTAGGCTTACGTAGAAAAATAGGAATATATGATAGGTAGATCAAGAGTAAAGGGACTGCGGTCATCAGTATGTCTCAAAATGAAAATGTAAAAATGCACCCTGGTTACCAATATTGTATCCTTTAAGGAGCCTGAGGACTGAAAATTTAAAACTCATGCTTCTATCCCTTATAAAGAACTATTTTCTAAATTCTTAGGTTTGATGGTGGCAACAAATCGCCAACTAGAAATGAGGATTTTTAAATCTGATGAATGTCTTTTTATTTTCCTGAATTATTTTTCTGTAGATAGGAAAAATCTTTCAGACCTATAAATTTGCATCACAGTTAGTGCATGTTTAATAATTCGTGTTTTTTTAAAAAAGAATAACATTTAAACATATAATTTTGGCTCTGGCCAGGTAGTTCAGTTAATTGGAGTATTATCCTGATACACCAAGGTTTTGGGTTCCATTTCCAGTCAGGGCACATACAAGAATCAACCAATGAATGCATAAATAAATGAAACAGCAAATCAATGTTTCTCCCTCTCTCTCTTCCTCCCTCTCTCCCCAAAAATAAATAAATTAACAATTTTTTTTTTATTTCAGAGAGGAAGGGAGAGGGATGAGAGAGAATCATTGATTGGCTGCCTCTTGCATACCCCACCATGGGGATTGAACCTGTAACCCAGACATGTGCCCTGACCAGGAATTGAACCATGACCTCCTGGTTCATAGGTGCTTCACTCAACCACTGAGCTACGTTGGCTGGGCAAGAATAATATATATATATTTTTTTAGAATTGGGGCTGCACTAGAAAATCCACACTGAAATGGTCTCCACACTTATGGGTAATCTTAGCTAATCTCCATCTGCTGAGTTGTAAAGGCTTCTCTTCTGGAAAACAAAAGCCGTCTCTGACTAAAGGTTGAGTTGAGTCATAGAACCAGTTATACAGCGGGTGCTCCAGTCTTTCGCATTTTCCTCCCAAACAGGAAAGGGTTTGCACCTAAACGATTTGATGTGGTTTTTATAAAGTTGCATGGGCTCCGGTCTTGGAGAGAGGTGGATTGTTTTAGGAAGGGAGACAGGATGAGATAGCCAAATGAATGCACTGCACGACGTTTGGGGAACAATACATTTCATTCAGTTACTGTTTTGAAGTCTATTGGAAAATTGATTTCTACTGGAAAATTTTTTCTGAGGAGGGGAGGAGAGGCCTGTAAGAAGTTATGTAGGGCCCAGCCGGTGTAGCTCAGTGGTTGAGTGTTGACCTATGAACCAGGAGGTCAGGGTTCCATTCCCAGCCAGGGTACATGTCCAGTGTGAGGTGTGCAGGAAGCAGCCTATCAATGATTCTCTCTCATCATTGATGTTTCTATCTTTCTCTCCCTTTTCCTTTTTCTCTGAAACCAATACAAATATTTTTTTTTAAAAGAAAGAATTTATGTAGGTGCGCCCAAAACAAAATGGGAAAAGGACCATTTTCAAAGACAATCTCATGAAGTTTAATGGGTTGGGGGTTAACAATTCTACAAGGCTTACAATCAAAAACTTTTTTAAAAAAATATATTTTATTGATTTTTTACAGAGAGGAAGGGAGAGGGACAGAGAGCCAGAAACACCGATGAGAGAGAAACATCAATGAGCTGCCTCCTGCACACTCCCTACTGGGGATGTGCCCGCAACCAAGGTACATGCCCTTGACCAGAATCGAACCTGGGACCCTTGAGTCTGCAGGCTGACGCTCTAGCCACTGAGCCAAACCGGCTAGGGCCCTTTTTTGTTTTGCCTTTTGTTTTCTTTTGGCCAGCTCAACTTGCTTAATAATGAACAACCCCATTCATGAGGCCAAAGAGCGTGTTTTTCAGCCTCCCCTTTGTGAGTCTGGACAAGAACTGCAACAAGGAAAAACAGTGTTGCTCAGTAATGTTTTAAGCCCAGTTGATCAACAAAATTCAAGGAGGTATACAGTTTTGGGGACCTTGTGACTAAAGCTTTGCTTCCCAGGTTTTAATCTGGAGGGAGCGTAGTTTATTAAAAATGGTTGAAAATGAAGTATTCCATACAAGGTCTAGCTTCATCCATGCAGCAATAGCAATGGTTGAAACAATAAGTTGACGCTTATTAGAGTTTCTGATTCAATCATGTATTTTTCTCCTTTTTTTTATTTTCCAGTTTTATCGAGATATAATTGACATACAGTACCATATGTAAGTGAGGGT
Organism: Myotis lucifugus; assembly: GCF_000147115.1. NCBI lineage: Eukaryota > Metazoa > Chordata > Mammalia > Chiroptera > Vespertilionidae > Myotis > Myotis lucifugus. Next base: position 1,075,306 of record NW_005871261.1, on the reverse strand, counting down.
GTACAGCTTGATGACTTGATGTACATATATTACAAATGATCACCACAGTAGGTTTAGTTAACATCCATTACCTCATGTGTTTATAAAATAAAATGTTTTTCCTTGTGATGAGAACTTCTAGAATTTACTCTGAGCAACTATCAAACACACCGTACAGCAATGTTAACTGTAGTCATCATATTACACATTCCATCCCCAGTAATTATTTATCTTATAACTGGAAATTTGTACCGTCTGCCCACCTTAGACCATATTTTTTAACTCTTTCCAGTCTGCCATTTAGCCACTGGAAAGAATAAGGAAGAAAACATATTCTTCAAACCACATGATTTTTTAAATAGCCTGTTATTTTATTGTTTTATGAAATAATAACTTTCTAAAAAAGGGTTTCAGCAAAATGTAATTAAACAAATCTCACATTTAACAAGTGGAACTATTCCTGCATTCCTTTTCTTCTCTAAAAAGTGTTGCGTTTAAGTAGCTGCCTTTAAAGAGTTATCTTTAAACAGCAATGTGTTTTAAAAACCCCAGATACCTTTTCTTTTTGTATAAAGAGGTAAAACACTTTCACTAGTTCATAAAAACTGGCTTTGGGGGGAGATAAGTCATATTTTCCTGTAATAAGTGCCAAATTAAGATCTGTGGTGGGCTTTTAAAAGAGAAAAAATAAAACAGGCCCTGGTAAGTTGTAAAACGTATATATATTTCTGGACAATGACTGCTTAAAATGACACAAGATTTCTGGAAGGCCTCAGATGCAAGCAGTCGGTGAGGTTACACATGGAAGATAGTAACAATTACAATTCAAAATGCAGTGTTGTGTGTGTTTTTTTTAAGTAGTTTTAGAAATCACAGTCCTCCCAAGCCTTATTCAGTCTAGTTTCCTGTCTAGACATGCAAATTGAACTGAAGAGTTGAAGCAGTTATTCAGATAATTCAAAGGAAAAAAAAATTTCCTCACTGAAGAAAGAAGATTGGAGAAGCCTGAACTACGTGCGTTGTTTATCCCCACTGATCAAGTCACCAGGTAATTGAACTTCACCCTGAGAGTTTGAAGGGAACTATAGGATTTGAGTCAGGAACAAATTTCACGGACATTTCTTTTTCTCTTTTTCTTCCTATCACTCAACCTCAATGAAATGCATATAAATTAAAGGAAGAGAAAGTAACTCTTGGAAAATCGTCTTTCAAGAAAATCTAGTTATTTTTCTGAGGGATAGACAACTGTAGTAATGAATCCCCTCTCCCCCCAAGAAAGTTTTCTCAAGACTAACTTTCTAAGTACCTTTCTTTTTTCAGATGAGATGACAAATTTAACAGAGGATAAAAGAAATTCACTAAGCTGTCGGCTGGATATGATGCCCTATGGTTCTGTTCACATGGTATTTGTATATTCTTGTGAGTTACACAATTTAAATAAAGGAATTGCTACCAGTGTGTCTAGTACACATGAAGGTAATTGATAGATGCTAAAGTAACAGCCAAGCTATGAAATGATAAAGGTTCAAAATTTCTAAAGTAATTACATCGATCCAGTCAGCTAAAAATACATGATCTTTAAAAAATATTTTTTAAAACCAATGATGAATATATTTTTATAGTTTTAAAGTAAATATTCACATTGAACTGCAAATTTCTAGATAAAAATGGGGTACATTAATAGCCAATGAATTATATCATATATTCAAATTAAAACAAAATTTGAAAATCATTCATGCCAGAAATTACTACTGCCACAGTCTGCAATATGTCCCATTAGAAAATTAGAAGCACAATATTTAAACCAGGATTAGTTAAATGAATATAAAAAAGAAGCTTATTATTTATCTTACTTGTTCTTCAAATATAGACTTGTGGAATATATTAAACAGAATCACATTAATTTTATTATTGCTTTTTTAAAAAGGTTCAGGTACACACACAATTTAAAAGACAGCTTTACAAACAAAAATATTATCCAAACAATGTTTCCAAATATCAGAAATGAAATAGCTGGTCTCAGTTTACAAAAAACCTGAACTCTGTGGAGTTAGATTGCAGAAGTACAAAGAGAAAACAAAACCAAAATTTAAAAAATTTTCTAAATTAACCTTTAAGATCTTTCATTACAGCTTGATAATATTTAAAGATTTTTTTCAAGATGGCATAATTCAATATTTTAAACTCTTAACATAAAGCTTTTATAAAGCCTGTGGCAAAATACTGCTTTAATCCTTACATACTAAGCTGATGGTTATTGTTTAAAATGATGTAATTATACCTTTTTTGACTTAATATATTTTCAGAATTAAAGTAAAAATAGATAATTCTAAAACAATCTGAAAAACTAAATTTTATTACCAAAGAATCAATTTGGCAATTGATTTGTAGTTCAGAAAAAAAGAAGATATGAATAAAATATTTTTTTTTAGGAATCACATCTTATAAATATGTTGTAAGCATGCAAGAAATGTTACCACATATTTATGTGAACCTTATTTTAAAAGAAACAACAAAATTAGAAAAAGGAGATGTTATCTCTACAAATTATTTTGTTTAAATTTTGCCAAGCAGGAACATTTTGATGAAGGCAAATTGATAACTATAGAAGTTCATTGTCAATTTAGTCCTAAAATCTGTCCTTAATAATTCAAAAAGCATTAAAAAGACCAAAATAAACAACTTTTGAGTAAGAATTAACATATTTTAAAAACAAATATAATTCTTTTGTGAAATGAGGAGACTAATACTTATTACAGAGGGAAATTTAAAAAAAGTAATTCTTTATTTTCTCCCATAAGGAATCATTAGCAATTTCTAAATTTTAGTATGAATTATTTCTAATTTCTAATTTATAAATAGTTTTACTTAAGAATAAAATTATTGTAAATATTTAAAACTCTTCTTATGCTTTTTAGGACAGCTTAAATACTTGATATTTGCAATACTAATACTTGAAAGACTAAAATAAAAATGAGCTTATTTCATTAGTTAAAAGTTTAATTTCCAGGAAAAGCAAGGAATTATTAAGAAAATATTAATTGCTTAAGATTTAGAAAATGTAAATATTTGAAAAAGTTAATTGAAAAAACTATTATATCTATTTGTAAAACAATGGAAATATATACATTCTGGATAGAAATCTATTTAAAAACATTTGCTAAAAAACTAAAAGCAATCTTAACAAAATATAAAAATTTAAAAATTACTTTAGTTAAACTCTTTCCAGATTTGTAAAACAGAATAACAAAATTTTAGTTTGAATGGCAAGTATTTAAATAAGTTGATATTTTATTACTCTGATTTTTGTACCTTTTAGTTGGAGGATAGACTTTCCATTTACTTCAATGTTTTAATAAATTTTAAAGATAGAGTATACATTCTAGAACTAGTCACATATTTCTTTATTGGTTTTTAAATTCATATAAAATCATGTACTTTTGTTTTACATGCAAATACATAAACTAGTAACAAGAAACAGAAACTATATGGCATATTGAAATTTTCTTGCATTTTATTTTTTAAAGTTGCTAAAATTAATTTCAGAAAAAAAAATATTGTCTTAGTTTTATCTGAGACGTATAAGTAACGTTTTCAAAGGAAAACAATCTTTTTAAAATTTTCCATTTTGCCAACTTTTAGACTTAAAAGAAAGACCTGCTGCAGATTACAATTTTGATGTAAAATGTAACTCAAAACATGGTTTATAATTATAGCTTACTAAACTAATTATTTGCATTGATATAGGAATAAATATTATATGTTCTATGTGATACACATAATAATAATATTAACAAAGGCTATTACAAAGAAACTACCATAGAAAGAATCAATACAGAGGGAAATTTTAATACAGTTTTAGAATCTTCAAATCCATGGCTAATCAGTTACATTTACTTTACAGTACTTTAGTTTAGAAATTAATGAATTTCACAGCTTTGAAAGTTAAGGAGGGATGGCTTGGTTTTAGAGGGTACAAAATGTGGATATGACTCAGTTCTAGCTACGTGATATTTACAAACATTCAGTTGTCAGCTCCCCAGGCAGCAGAGCCCTCTGCAGATTTCTGGCTTTCATATAGATAGACTGTCATTATAAAAGCACAGTAATTGTTTTTATAGAGATTATATAGATCTATACCAACATTAAGAGAAATTTAAGGATAAACCCTATTATCTCCTGAATTTGCTATCTAAATGTATAAGTATTAGTCCTTAATTTAAAAAAAAATTTAACTTGACTATAATAAGCTGCATTTAAGAAAAAAATTTCTGAGTTAAAATAAAATGATATAATTTAACAAAATATTCACAGTAATATTAAATAAGAGCCACAAAAAACTAAAGTGGCATGTTACTATTTTACTGCTATTTACATATTATGCATTTTCTAAATATTTTTAAACATTTAAAAATAGTGATATTATATTTGTTAGAATGTAATTTTTCATTAACTTTTTAAAATTTCATAGTATTAAAAAAATCTACATTCTGGTCTCTTCAAGTAGTTGCCGAAATTACTAAAAACCTAACAAGTAAATTGTGTTTATTTCTAAAATATATTTTCAGATATTCTAAATGCTATTCTTTTCTTTAGATTTTGATTGAAAAATTCTGTTGTAATACTAACCTTTAAAATATGTATCATAAGTAATAAATCTTTAAGTTTTGATCTTGCCTAATTTAAAAATATTATCTATATTTTTAAAGTATTATTAGAAAAAGTTGAAAAGCACTGGTAAAATTTTCCTTTTGCTAATTTAATGCAAATAGTAATAATGTTTTATAACTCAATATTGGTCCAGGAGTTCTTTTTATCTTCAGGGCATTATTATTATTATTATTATTATTATTATAAAATGCCATATAAAAAGAAATATAATGATAATTTAAAATGTTTGCAACATGCCATATAGAATAAATATTACAAAGTAATGATTTAAAAAAATTACTAGGGAAATTAGACCCCATCTCAAATGAAACTTGCTTTTCTCTTGTAAACAAAAATTTTCCTTTCCCCTTTTTTGTCAGCTTCCCAGGTCTCGTTTTTACAGTGATATCCCATTTTGCTGAAGTACTTTCTGTTTGAAACTTACCCCAAATAAAAAAGATTTAAGCATTCTCAATGACGTCGTTGTCGGTTAGTGCTTAGAAACTACCAACTCCGTCCCTTTTGCTATCCAAATGGTACCAAAAAAACGCTCCCCGCAACAGCACAAAGCAAACCTTGTGGCCTTGATCACTTTTCACTGTCACTATTGACTAGAATTTTAAAAGCATTTTTAATCCTCAAGATTTGTTAGGCATTCAGATGAGCAGTAGCTCACAACTTACAGATAGAAATCAGCTCCCCGAAAACATGTTGCTCAAATACAGGGTGAGGCAGAGGTAGGCTTACAGTTGTGAGTAGGCAGAACACAGATTTTATTCTTGTTATTCTTGATCAATTATTGTATTCTTTTCCATATGAACGGCTGTAAACCTACTTTTGCCTCACCTGTAGAAGTGCCAATAAAAGTGGACAAGAAGACCACTTTGCCCCTAAGCAAATTTTCAGGTTGCTCTGACTTAAAAACAAACTTGGGTGGGTTAGAGCTAGTTTTCAGAGGTGTGACAGCTTTCTAAATTGTTTTTTCTTTTTTTTTCTTTTTTTTAAAATATATTTCTTTATTGATTTCAGAGAGGAAGGGAGAGGGAGAGATAGAAATATCAATGATGAGAGAGAATCATTGATCAGCTGCCTCCTGCACACGCCCTTACTGGGGATCGAGCCCACAACCCAGGCATGTGCCCTTGGTCAGAATCGAACCTGGGACCCTTCAGTCCGCAGGCTGACGCTCTATCCGCTGAGCCAAGCCGGCTAGGGCTAAATTTTGTTTTCTTAACCGGCATTATAGCCATGGCCAGAGAAATGAATGACTGTATGGGAGCATACATACACATATATTCTTTTGGTTTTATATAGCATCTAAATAATTTTCAAACAAGTAGAGTTGGCTTTTGCAACATTATTTGACTGGCTTAACCAGAGGTATTATGGGTATTTAATGTGAGTATTTAAGAATGTCACTCAGTTTTATTGATAATTCATACCATTAATCTCACCCCACATTTCACCCAGGGTCTGAGCCTATGTTTATAATTGATACTTGGCCAAACGTGTACCCATCCCTAACCTATTTGTTTTCTATGTTGATGGATTTGGATGTTGTGTTAGCCAGGGTTCTTTTTCTAAGGAAATGTGGATGGGAGTGGGATGCAGATGGGGGCGGGGGGGGGGAGGGGGAAGCATTTTTATTCCTCTCTGTCCACAAACCTGGAAAAATTAGCTAACTGCCATGTCTGACCAAGCCTATTTGCAATCCCTTTGCATTGAACAAATTATCCAGACTTCTTGACAAAATAGAATAGTTTTTATAATATTACAATTTTCCAAATAAGCTGTGTCAAATGATTCCAATGGGGTCTTGTAACCTCTTGGTATTTAAGTTGTGGTCACCTGTGGTATTTTTGTTCGTTAATGAGTAAGTCTGGTTCATTATTTCTAACTATAACTTGAGAAAGTTACTACTATATTTTTGTTTGTTCAATTTATAGTATTTGTTCAATTTTCTCTGTTCCTAAGCTTTAAATATATTGGGCGACCCTAACCAACAGAGATATTGTGTCTTTAGTCTAGAAGAGATCAATGGTAGATGGTTCAAACCCCGTGGTGGTCCCATTCATTGAGTTTATCGAGCCTGCCTGGTGATGTTTCCTCCTCAGGTACCACTTCTCTCCAGGTCTCCGTGGAAGGACCTACCGCCTCAGCCAGGGGCTTGATAGGCTTTAGAACCAGTTTCATTTAGTGCATTTCTAGGGACTGCAGCTTCTTTTTCTGTATTGAATTGATCGCCTTTTGGCATCCTCCAAAGACAGTCCTCAATCTTTTTCCTTTAGTCACCAAAACTTTCCAGAAAAATCAGTAAATAACTTAGTTTCCCTCCCCTCACCACTCGCCTGAAAAAAAAAAAAGCCTTTAAAGCAAGAAAAAAAAAACAAGAGGCAAATATAAGCAGTAAAGAGTGCCAAGCAGCTCTGGTGATCCAAAAGAGCAGAAACCCATCGCTGCCATGACGTGGGCTGCAGAGCCACTCAGCCCACGTGCAGATGGACAGACAGGCTCCCTACCCGTGATGGGCCACTGATGCCTTCCTGCCCTTATTCCATGGGATGCTGCAGGGAACAACTTTTATCTTCTTCTGAAAAGTTGTCAGGAAGTTCAATTCTTACTCTCCTAGTTTTGGTAGCTGTTCTCTATCATGTCCATGGCTTTCTATTTGGCAGTTTCTTTTTTTCTTTCCTTTTTTTTTTTTTGAGCTCTTTGCCATCTATTTAAGAAGGCAAGCAGTTCAGCAAGCCGTGTGGCCTTGGTGAGTCATTTTACCTCTCTTGTCTTCATCTGTAGAGCGAATACATTCAATTAGATGATCTCCAAGAACCTTTCCGACTTGAAAGGCCAGTGTTTCTATTACCAGGCATGTAGGGGTAACCAACATGTATTTATCAGGTAAGTGATGCTGACATTCTGCTTTGTGCTCAGTTGAATGCCTGTAAAGGATGGCATAAGACAGAACTGCTTGTACTGTAAACTTTATTTAGAAAAAAAACTCTTAGAGGAAAAACAACTTTTTCCTGTGAGGCATTTAAAGTTCTATTGTGTGTGTGTGTGTGTGTGTGTGTGTGTGTGTGTGTGTGTGTTTATTTTGAAGTTGCTTGGATTCTGCTTTCCCACGCTGTCCTCCCTACGTAAGTAATCGTATCAAATGTAAACATTTCTACACATATGTTTTTGTGAATGTACATGTGCACATGCTGGCATATCTTTTAGAATGAGGATCTTCAGGGGGTGGCATATAGCTGAGTGTTGATGGGGCATGCCTCATTGAATTCTGATACTATCTGTAAATATTATCTACTTCATACTTTTGTTATCATATCCTTATTAAGAAAGAAAAAAGCAACATAGAAAAGCATCATATGATATGCTTTGATTACAATGGAAAGAGGAGGTATCTTTATCTTTTGAAAAACAAAAATTTGTGTTTCTTTAACTAGTTCAGTCATATGTAAACCAATAAAAATAACAATTTAAAAATAATAACACAGCACATATTTCTCAGGTTGCTTTGTGGATTCAGGGAGGAGGAGGAGATGTGAAAGGTAAAGATTAAGAAATGATGTTGTTGAGCTGTCCCACCATAAATGGCATGAAATTAAAAAGCCCCAGGCTTTTCCAGTGTTAGAGTTTGCAAATCCTTGACCACCTTCCCTTGTTTGCATCAGTTTTTGAGAGACTCGTATATAGGAGACTTGGTCGTCTCCAGAAACACAAGTAGCTTACAGATGAAACTGAAAATATGACCTTAGTTAGGTTACCTATTTTCTCTATTCTTCTGATTATTTCATATAAAACGACAGGAGAGACCTTTCACCCTGGTCTTTATGACTGAGCATGACTTAAAATTTATGTCAGGGCAACTTCCCGTCTCTTTCCACACCCCCAAAATACCTCTTTACTTCTTTATTTAAATGTTTATTGAATTTAAATGTTTATTGAATTTACTGGGGTGACATTGGTTAATAAAATTATATAGGTTTTCAGGTGTGCAGTTCTACAATGCATCACTTGTATATTGTATCATGTGTTGACCACCCAAAGTCAAGTCTCCTTCCATCACCATTTATCCCCCCTTTTACCTTATTTACCTACTTCACATCCCTTTTCCTCCGGTAATCACCATACTGTTGTCTGTGTCTATGAGGTTTTTTGCTTCATCCTTCCCTTTTTCACCCAACCCCCCAAATCTCCTCCCCTCTAACTGGTGTCAGTCTGTTCTCTGTATCTATAAAGTCTGTTTCTATTTTGTTTGTTAGCTTATGTTGTTCACCAGATTCCACATATAAGTGAAATCATATGGTACTTTTCTCTCTCTGACGGGCTTATTTTACTTAGCATGATGCTCTCTAAGTCCATCCCTGCTGTCTCAAAAGGTAAGATTTTTCTTTTTTACGGCTGAATAGTATTCCATTCTGTGAATGTAGCACTCATTATTTTTTATGCACTCATCTACTGGTGGACACTTGGACTACTTGGCTAGTGTTAATAATGCTGCTATGAACATAGTGGTGCATATATTATTTTGAATTAGTGCTTGGGATTTCTTTGGCTATATTCTAAGAAGTGGGATTGCTGGGTCATAATGCAGTTCCATTTTTAATTTTTGAGGTAACTCCATACTGTTTTCCACAATGGCTGCACCAATCTGCATTCCCACTAACAGTGCATGAGGGTTCTCTTTTCTCCACATCCTCACCAACACTTGTTGTTTGTTGATTTATTGATGATAGCAATTCTAAGAGCCATGATGTGATATCTCATTGTGGTTTTAATTTGCATTCTCTGATGATTGGTGACAGTGAGCATGTTTCCATACGTCTTTTAGCCACCTGTATGTCTCTTTGGAGAATTGTCTATTCAGGTGCTTTGCCCATTTTTTATTTGAATTTTTTGTGTGTGTGTTGAGTTGTATAAGATCTTTATACATTTTGAATATTAACCTCTTATCATTGGCAATATGTTCTCCCCATCAGTGGATTTTCTTTTAATTTTGTTGATGGTTTCTTTGCTGTGCAAAAACTTTTAAGTTTGATGTAGTCCAACGTGTTTACTTTTTCTTTTGTTTCTCTTACCCAAGGAGATATATAAGAAAAAATACTGCTACGAGAAATGTCTGAACTTTTACTGCCTATGTTTTCTTCTAGGAATTTTATGGTTTTGAGGTTAACATTTAAGTCTTTAATCCATTTTGAGTTTATTCTTATGTATGGTGTAAAAGGTGGTCTAGTTTCATTTTTTTGCATGTATCTGTCCAATTTTCCCAGCATCATTTATTGAATAGACTATCTTTACCCCATTGTATGTTTTTGCCTCTTTTGTCAACTATTAACTGGGCATGGGCTTATTTCTGGGCTCTCTATTCTGTTCCGTTGATCTATATGTCTACTTTTACATCAGCACCGTGCTGTTTCGATTATTGTGGCCTTGTAGTATAGTTTGATATCAGATAGTATGATTTATTTTTCTGTCTCACGATTACTATGGCTATTTGGGGGTTTTTGTGGTTCCATATATGATTTATTCTAGTTCTGTGAAATATGCCATTGGTATCTTGATAGTAATTGCATTAATCCTACAGATTGCTTTGGGTAGTATGGACATTACAATGATGTTAATTCTTCCTATCCATAAACACAGTACATGTTTCCACTTATTTATATATTCTTCATTTTCTTTCTTCAGTGTCTTATAATTTTCTGAATACAGGTCTTTTACATTTATGGTGAAATTTACTTCTCGGTATGTTATATTTTTTATGAAATTGTAAATGGAATTGTTTTCTTAGTTTCTCTTTCTGAGAGCTCATTTTTGGTGTATGAAAATGCAACCAATTTCTGGATATTGGTTTTTTTATATTGCTAGTTTACTGAATTCATTTATCAGTTCTAGCCTTTTTTGGTTGGACCTTCAGAGTTGACACTACCACATCATCTGCAAATAATGACAGTTTTACTTCTTCCTTTCCACTTTGGATGCCTTTTATTTCTTCTTCTTGTCTGATTGCTCTACCTCTTCATCTCTTACAGCTAGAAAATCTAAACAATTCAGTTATTCCATGGATTATTATAGTTTCACTTTTACTGAATTAACTAAATGATTGAAGGAAATGTGAATATGATTTGATTTTTTTTTCTGAGTTTCAGTGAATTTGTTCCATAGAAAATTACAACTTTTGTATCTTGTATAAATTGAGCTATACATGCCTATACTGGATGATTAGGCAAAACAATCTCATTTAAAACTGTGACTATATTTAGGGTTTTGTGGTCCCTTGTCTCACTTTCTTTGCTCTCCAATGCACACTGATTACTGAGGGAAAATATCTATTTTCCCTCCGGATCTTTTATCTAGTTCTCATCAGGGTTTGATTTAACGTGACATCCCCAATAGGCATAAGGGCAAGATTAGAAGATGCCTGATGATCCATCAGATAATGAGCTTGGAGCAGTTCAGAGAGGGCATTGCTTCCTTAGCAGAACTGGTTGGAATTAGCCCCTTTAGAGGTAGCTTTTGTCTAAGAACACATGTGTACTGTCGCTGATGACAGAATAGAGACTTAAGGATATTATCAAGAAAATTGGATTACAAGTGGAGACATTAGAGTATGGCCCGAGTATTAAGAAATTATTGTTCATTTTGTAGGAGTGATAATGGTATTCTGGTGATGTAGGAAAATGTCATTCGCAGTGAAGTATTTGGGAGAGAAATGCCATATCTGTATTTTTTAGAGTACTTTAGCAAAAAAAAAAGAGAGATATTATCAAATATAACTAAATGTTAATAACTACTGAATAGAGATGATGTATGCACGGGTGTTTACTACACTTTTTCTATGTTTCTTTGTAAAACAAAACAAAACACTTAATTGAGATAATATTTTTGTATATGCACAAGAGGGGAGCAGGGATTTAAAATTTCTCGGAACTGATGTTCTGAAGTAGGGCTTTAGTTCTTGGAATATGGTCGGTAACTCATAAACCAGCGTAAAATGAAAATCCTGTGCAAAATGACTATTTTTTAAATTGCATTTAAAATTCTAGAGTTGAAACTATAATAAAAGCATGGTGGACATTTCAAAATGAAGACATCCTCATTTTTATTTACCTGAACTAAATGCTGAAAAGTTTGGGTTCTGACCTCAGGGTGAGTAGAATGTTCCTTGAGGAAAGTCACAGTAATACGAAGGTTAGAGAAACTTAGATTCTCAGATAAGAACTTGGGAGGAAATAAGTGTAGCCAGAATCATGGTGTAAGCGAATCGAACGTCTGAAGTTAATGACATAAATTATGCCTGCCTCCTGCAGGACCTCCACTGGGGATCGAGCCCGCAACCTGGGCATATGCCCTGACCAGGAATCGAACAGGTGACCTCTTGGTTCCTGGGTCGACGCTCAACCGCTGAGCTACACCCGGCTGGGCAGGTTTGAGAAATTTAGATTCTCAGATAAGAACTTGGGAGGAAATAAGTGTAGCCAGAATCATGGTATAAGCGAATCGAACGTCTTAAGTTAATGACATAAATTATGAAAATATAAACCGTACCGAGATGATTTTATTTTAGTCTTTGGAATTACCAGGTTAATGAGCTTCTTCATCATGCTTCTTTTGTCTTTTGAACAGTAGCTGCGTCCTACCCAAGTAATGTGATACTTGTTTGATATGTTAGCATGGTATCTATTTATCACAAAACACGCGTGTTTATTTACTTATTGCCAAGAGGCCACAGGAAGAAAATAAACCTCTAATAGTGAGAGGATCATTCAGAGGGCAAAATTCTGGTAGAGCCCAGCTTCCATTGGGTTGACTTCAGGGTCTTTGAGTCTTTGCTCCTCACAAATGCATGCCCTCATCTACTGTTATCATCACCTTTAACACATCACACTGACTTAAAAATACAAGTGTTGCCCTAACCGGTTTGGCTCAGTGGATAGAGCATTGGCCTGCAGACTGAAGGGTCCCAGGTTCTATTCCGGTCAAGGGCATGTACCTTGGTTGCGGGCTCATCCCCAGTAGGAGGTGTGCAGGAGGCAGCTGATTGATGTTTCTCTCTCATCGATGCTTCTAACTCTCTATCCCTCTCCCTTCCTCTCTGTAAAATATCAATAAAATATATTTAAAAAAAAATACAAGTGTTGCCCTGACCAGTTTGGCTCAGGGACAGAGCGTCTGCCTGTAGACTGAAGGGTCCCAGGTTCTATTCCGGTCAAGGGCATGTACCTTGGTTGTGGGCACATCCCCAGTTGGGGGTGTACAGGAGGCAGCTGATCGATGATTCTCTCTCATCGATGTTTCTAACTCTCTATCCTTCTCCCTTCCTCTCTGTAAAAAAAGGCAATAAAATATATATTTTTTAAAAATGCAAGTGTCACCTGTACAACCCTTTTGAGCCCCAGTTTGGTTTATACAGGGACAAAAATATTTTCTTTTAAAAACCAGTTTCTTTTTCAATTAATAAATAGAATGTTTTGAAATATGGGGCTCATGTTTCATCAAATCAGTATCACCATTTGAAATGACTTTAAACCTACACTCACCATAAGGTGATTTTTCATAGACATAAAGCCTCTGGTAAACTTGATGCTGGTGATTTACTGGTACACAGTCCAGCTGTGTGATAGGAGGAGCGGGCAGGCGCACCCAGAGTCCTTGATTTCAGAAATTTGCTTTTTAGCCGGAGAAGGAGTATGGTTCAATAGGAAAAACCCTGGACTAAGAAACACAAGATGAGGGTTATTTTAAAGTCTTAAAATTTAAGTGTGTCTTTGAAGTTAGCATGATATTAATAAGTGGTATTTTTTAAAGAGCAGGGTGCATTATTTCTAGTTTTTTCCAGTTCTAGTTTTTCTACTAACTACTGACCTCAGGGTCTTCATCTGCAAACTGCAAGCGCTTATTAAATAATTGCTAACATTTCTTCAAACTATTTACCCTGTGCCCGGCACGGTGGTGAGTGCCTTACATTAAATTTTTAAAATTCTCACAACTCCATAAAGTAGATTATTCTGATTATGCCTAATTCATCAATGAGGAGACTAGACATTCTGAGATAATCAAGTGCAGGGTGATCAATGAATTTTAGAAGTGGGAGGGTCCAGGAAAATAATTTAAACTGAGAGGCAGTGCATCAAAATGATTAAGGGTGCAAACTCTATACCCAAAATGTGTGGCTTGCAGACGTGGATCCCTCCCTCAATAAGAATACCCCTTGGGCAACTGACTTAACCTTTGTTTGCCTTAATTTCCTCATCTGTAAAATGGGGCTGATAATAGATCTGTATTATAAGGTGGTTAGGATTAAATGTGCATTGCTTAGAACAGGGTCTGTCAGCTAGGAAGTTCTCAGTAAATGTTACCGATGAGGATGATAGCAGGGGCTGGGTAAGTAGATACTATTGTTTTACTGAGGAGAACATGTGACATTAAGAGATTAGGTCAGAAAAAGGCTGCTGCTGGTGGTGGTGGTCTTAATGGAAAGGATGGAGTTATTAGTGATACAGAATGGTTTCTTAGAGAGGAAAGGAAGTAGGTTGAAGAAGCAGAGCAAAGAGGGGATTGCTGTCCTAAAAAGGCAGGAAAATCTGTGTTATATTGTCATTGAGCAAAAAGTTTATAGGAATGCGGTGACAGCAGTAAAACAGAGAAATGAGACCCAAATTTGGATTCTTATATGGAGTTATTCCAGTTTTTCTGGATCATCCTAGACACATATAGAATGTGAGAGCTAAATGGGACCTTGGAGATTATCCTGTGACACCCCCTCATTTTACATTTTACTCTTTCTATGAGGATAGCATTTGGTGAAATTTGGCCAGTATCATAGTACAGTGAAGCCAGGGAAATGTGTGATGTGCTAAAAGAGGGATTTCAAGTAAGGATGAAGGGAAAGGAGGCACAAGTTCCTTCACTTTTAGAGCAGGAAAGCAGAGTAGAGAAGACAGTGAACTTTCCCAAATTAAAAGAGGGAGAGAGGGAAGAAGGAGAGCTAATTTAATGCTCAACAGTGTTAGATTGGATTTGCAGTTAATGTTTAAAAAGCCCATGATAAAGAAAATTCTTTTATTATTATTATTGTTGTTGTTGTTGTTGTTATTTCTAGGAACTTGGTTTTCTAAAATGGAAAGGAAGTTTGGGGGAAGGGTTTGGCACCCTTGATGGTTCCAGCAAGTGAAGAATCAACCCATTTGCAGCTGGTGTTGAAACTAGTAAGCAGTTAATGTTCATCTATTGATCTGTTACTGTTTAGGATGACTATATTTTGGCTTTTAAAAAAATCACTTTCCACTAAGTTTATGCTTAGTGCTTTCTTTTAAGTAACTGAGTGTCTCAATAGGAACTAATGAGTCCGATTAATTTGGCGCGGAGTTCTGCGCTGGGGAGGGGGCAGGTATCCTTTTTTGGAACACTAAAAATGCTTTGTGGAGTTTCCTTTACAACTCTCCAAGCCAGGGTTGGGTTGGAGGGAGTTGCTCTGAGGGGCTTAAAGGCTCCCCACTGTGCTTGCTCCCCAGTTACAATAGCATTGGGTTACTGAATGAGGACTAGATTGTCTGTTTACACGGAGAAAAAGAAGCACGGAGGCCAAAGCAAAGATAAGATGTTTATGTCTCTGAACCCACTTGTGTATTATTCTCGATTAAAAAAAAACACCACCAAAAAACATCTACCTGCCATGTCAGTAATTTTAGAAAGAGGCTTTTAGTTTGTCATTTTTTTTATTAAAAAAGAAAAACATTGCTGTTATTTCTGCCCATATTATTGTCTGTGCTGTTGTGGGGTTTGAGGACATTGGAGGCTCTCTGTACTGCACCCCTCCACCTTGCCCAATATCACAGGCCTCCTCCATGGCTGGGAGAAAGGTTGCAGGAAAACTGGTAGAGCTGAGGAATAGATGTCATCTTAATTCAAGTCTTTTTTCGGGGAGGGGGGGGGTGTCTTTTTTTTTCTCTCTTTGATCCCGACTCCCCTGCCTGCTCTCACTTCAGCATCTGCTTGTTGTTGGGTGATGGAATCAAGTTAGAGGTGTGTAGTTATGTGCTTCCCTTCAGTCCTTCAGGAGCTATGGCAAGGTGAAATGAAGGCAGGGCTCAGGCTTTGAGTCTGGGTGGAGACCTGGTGGGTCATGTTGCATCTGCCCTAGAAACTGATTGGGCCTGTGAGTGGCCAACTCTCCTACCCTCATCAAAAACTTCCACTTTGCCCTTGCAAAGATCATTTGTACCATAAAGGTCACATCCTTTGAAAATATGGCTTTGGAAGTGGAACGTAGGCAACAGCGACGTAAGGGAGAGGAATTTTTTTGTGCTCATGCATATGAATTCCATAGGTTCTATATTGCGCTGAAGTATCAAGATTAGTTATGAGCAAGATACTTTCAAAGATGTGAATGGTGATATCTGTGGTCGACTTCTTCTTTGTGGTCCTAACTTACCTAAGGTCTCTTCTATATTCAGATCCCAAACGGGGCATTCTGGTGAAGAACAGGAAGTAGCTAGGGTCTGATGAATGGAGGGGCCTGCAAATATTTATGTTTGGAGTATGGAGAGGTAGCATTAGCCACACTGTGATATATGCATCAAAACACAGAAACAAAATCAGAATACGCCCTCAAATGTTGGGGAGAGGTATGATAGGCAAATCTTGTTTAAAAAAAAAAAAAAGCTACGTGGGGTATGGTGCAATCCTATAGAGGGAAGAATTGGAAAACAGATCTGGGAAGAAGAAGCATTAATTCTCCCTTTCCCCTTCTAGAATTTGAAATAATAGATCCTTATGTAAAATTAGGGGAAATGTAAGGAATCTGAACATTTTCTAAGCAGAAGATGATTTTTCTTTGGAGAGAAGGCATGTGAGTTAATGAACGTAAATCTGCGTTAAAATGGAGAGAAAATTATGAGCAGAAGGAGGGAGAGGGACAAGGAGGATAATTGTTTTAATAAATTCAGCCTAAATCTTACTCTGTCTTAAAGTATTTAATGTTTCCATCGTAGAGTACGTAGTGTTTTAATGATCTCTTTTTGGAGAAATTGATTTAAAAGCCTTTTAAAAGTTAGAAAGTTTAGGGTTTAGATTTTTTCTTTCACTATTTATTAGAAATTTAGACTATAGAATCTATGTATAAACCAGGCATTATTATGTATTAAAAAAGGATCTTAAAACATATAAGAATAGTTAATGACTTAAATATATTGAAAGAGTACTAAAACTATTCAGTCATAAATAAGACCCACAAGACATGTCAATGGCAGAAACCACCTTCTTACAATGGTTCTGTAATAAAGTTTAAAACAGGATGACATTTTAATTGACAGCTTTGATTTAATTATATTTAAGCTTTGTTGTCTAAAATTAGGATAAAAATTTCAAATATTCATTATCCTATGTTATTATTTTTCACAGACTAGAAGGAAAAATAAGAAGTTTTATCTCCTGAAGAATTGGGGAGATTCTTTTAAAAGTGAAACTTTTCATCTTTAGGTAAGGAAACATTTTCTATTATTCATCTACCTGTTGAAAAGAGAATATTTCAATTAGAGGAAAGAAGTAACATATACTTAAGCTTTGCTCATCTTAATTGATATAAAACACTATGAAGGTGATAGAAAGCCAGATTTTTAAGTTAAATAAAACAAATTAGTTGGAAATATTTCACTTAGAAAGATAATTTTTTACGGGGGGGTGGGGGGGAAAGGAGACCCTTTTTTGCACTTTCTAATAGACTGACATGATAATAGAAGTCCCGCCGTCTGTCTTGTCTAAGTATTTAAGAGATAACAAAGCTAAAATCACATTTAGCAAAATCAGGAACTAGAGATTTTTTAAACACTTAGAATATTCCTAAACATAAATGTAAACATGTGTGATATTTTAAAAAATGGACTATTGTGAAAATGTGAAAGACTGGTCATTGCTTTGTAAGCAGGCCAGTGAATGAAAGTTAATTAGGATTTGGGCAATAACAGAGAAGCATAAACTCTGGGATATATTTC
Organism: Myotis lucifugus; assembly: GCF_000147115.1. Lineage (NCBI taxonomy): Eukaryota > Metazoa > Chordata > Mammalia > Chiroptera > Vespertilionidae > Myotis > Myotis lucifugus. The sequence continues at coordinate 1,057,682 of NW_005871261.1, read as the reverse complement.
CATGCTAGGAAAATATTGCTTTGTAGGATCATAATGTAAATAAACAATTTGTTTAATCAGGCAAGAACCTGTCCTTTGTTTTTCAGTTTTGGTTTGTGTCATAGTGGTAACATAAGAAAAGAAAAAGACTAACTTTTTGAGTATATTAGAATATTAGCAACTAATTTAATTTTTGAAGTAATTCTATTAATGCATTTTACTTCAATCAACAGTATAAATTACATATATGAAAAGCAGATGTTTTAAAGCAAATAAACTAAAAAATGCAATTAAAATGTCTAAACAAACATTTAGGGATGCTTTGAAGTATTTTATGAAGTTAAAAGGATGAAAGATGTTATTATGGAAATTATATATAGAATCTGTTATAAGATATACAAATTTGTATATTCTAGCTTTGTTACCAATACCACATTTGGAAAAAAAAATAGATTACTATATTTGTCTTCTATTAACATATATTCTCAAGAGTAAACAAGATTCCTTCTAATTTTAAATACATTAATAAAGGTATATATGAGTACTTTTGAAAACCAGAGGTCAGAGTTTTAGGTTTTTAAGAAATACAGGTAAAAATTCATGTGGTTAAACAGAATCTAAAAATTTTGACAGAAATATACTAAATTTTTTTTGTATGAATTTGAAGAATTTATTTCTAGAATAAATTTGTTTTCTTCTTAAAAAGACAATCATGTTAATATTGAGCATATAGGTTAAAACTTCATTAGGATATACTAAATTTCTAAGTTACTTTATAAAAAAGAATTATGATAACCTGAAAAAAGTATATAAAATTATGTCTAATGTAATCTTTAAATAAAGCCCTTTAATATGCGGTATCAATTTTAAAATCTTATATTTTGAAGGATAAAGTAAAAGAAAACATGACTAACATCCTAACGGAAAACATAATCTCATAATACTGAGAAGAGAGCTGTAAGCATGTAATATATGAGGAGATCAGTTTCACTTCTGACTTATTTTTAAGCCTTTCTTATGAATCATATATTTTAACATCAGGAGAATAATGTATAAAATATGCATTTAATTCTATGGTCTGTTAAAAATAGAGAGGAGAAAATGCAACTTTGCCTAGCTAAATTCTAACTAAAGTGTTAAGTGAAAATTAGAAAAATACAGAAGCTAAAATAGTATCATTAACTAAAATTCAAAATCTATATTTATACACAATTTTTTATGTCTTAGTATATAGCATTTATTTTAATTGCTAATATAACTACATTAACTGTAACATGAGTGAAAAAATAAATGATGGAGAAGTATTTTCTCACTGTAGGTTACTAGATTTAAAAATTGCTAATAAGTTAAATGTAATATTAAGGGACACGTTTAAAATAAAATTTTGCTGTGGATGTATCTTTCCAACAAGGCTTTGGGTTTTGTGTGTGCATTAGGATTTCTGAGTTTTGTGGTTTGAAATTCATGATACATTTCGAGTGCCCTTTCAAATGGCAAAACGTTTCTGTGGAAAAAAAATCAGACATTGCGTACATTTTGTTTTATATTTGGGTATGAGAAACATAGCAGGTACTTTGGGTGAATTCTAGTTGTTATTTTAGTGCATGCATCAAATACCAAACAATTATTTCGTCTGTCGGTCAGTTACATGTCTAAGCAAGTTACAGTTCATGTAAGTACATCTTAGATAGTTAACTTACATTGATGACACAGTGATCTCTAAATGTGATTGTCATCGTTACTGAAATTATGGGCAATGTATTGAAAAGAAATGCATTTGAACACTTATTTTTCATTAAAATGAGAAAGATTTTGAAGAGGTCCTTTCGTGAGTAAAATATGGAATTGTGCAGCTTTCTGAAAGAATGAACTCTTAGTTTTATTTTCAAATTATATTGAAATGTTTATTTACTTGTTGTTTGCTGATATTTTAAAGCCAGAAAGGAACAAAGCAGCATTATACGTTATTTCTGATCATTTTTTTCTATCCCTGGAGAGGGAGAAAGGGAAAGCAACATATGTTGGCACAACAGTGTTTTCCCTTAAAAACAAACAAACTTGAAATGGAAAAGATATGCTGCCCATACCTAATTGTGCTTATTAGGACTTACTTGGAGTCGCATGCATTTCCTGAATCCATATATTTGAGGAAATGTGCCTTATGACATGGAGAGATGTAGCACATGGTAGTCAGATATAGGACCGTCTTGCTCTCTTGTGGATTCCCAGAACTTAGAACACAGATTTTAAACTAACCATGTCGAGTCCCAAAACCTCGGGGCCATAATCATTTAGAAACATGCCCGAAAAGTAGAAAGGCGAAAGGGAACACCGGTTGAAGTTGAACGTTCCCTTTAAAGGATATACATTGGGCACTGGGAGGAGTGCTCCAAAGATAAACAAACGGCACTTTTCTGGGGAGCTGCGGCGGTCTGTGTGATAAAGGAGGGCGGCGAGGTCGCACAATGGCAACTGCTTGGCAACATTGGCAAAGTTCGTCTCGGATTGTGCGGGTGAAAGTCAGTGCAGCCATTGGGTGCGGGGAGGGAGAGGGGAGCAGGTGGCCAGCTCCCGGCCACGACGGGGTTAACCGCGGCGAGCCCGGTGCACTCTGGGAGTTGTAGGCCGCGGGCATTGTGGGAGTTGTCGCAAAAAGTCCGCTTTCCCGTGGTGATGGCCGCCGCCGAGGCAGGAGTTGAGGGTGTCTGTGTTTCCGGGCGTTTGGGGGGCTCTCTGTACCGTCAGGAGGCCGCCAGCAGCCCCCGGGTGGCCGAGGGCCTTTTCATCGTGAGCCCGGGACCCGGGCGAGCGGCCCGGCGAGCGGGTGGAGGGGCCTGGGGGCCGCCGGATGGGCCAGGGGGCCTCTGGCGGCGACGGGCTCCACGAGGGGCCCCGTCCTGACGGACCCTGGCCGTCGAAGGGCCTTCCGCTAGGAAATGTCGGGGCGACCAGCGTCTCAGGGCCCTGGGCTGTGTTTTCTTTCGTTGTAGTTTGGGCCCTGCGCCCCTCCCCCTTTTCTTAACAGAGGTCGGCTCTGTCTGTGTCGCCAGTGATGTTCACGACACTAATTGGGGTTGGGTGGGCTCGCTTTCTAGGGTCCGGTGGGGTTTCTGCAAGAGGCGGGGATGTTGGGAGGTGTGGACCAGCAATACTCGGGGTGTCGCCTGCCCTGTTTCAGGGTTAAGAGGTTGCACTGAGCTGTGAGCGTGTCCCTGGACGTGAGGTTGGCGTCCGCTGCACGTGCTGGACCTTGAGCTTGTGGGCTAATGCTGCCCGGCAGCGTCAGGCCGTTGTGAAATGTTTTTCTGTTGACTTGGATGTGTTCTTAAAGCGTTGGGGTCCCCAGAACACTGTTTTGGGTTTTTGGTGTGTTTCTTTTTTTGCAGTTGTGTGTAGAAAGCTATGGTGTGCAAAAATGAGTGGGAGACAGGCTAGCATCGCAGGTACCTTTCGTTCTAGGGCGCGAGGGCCCTGGGCTTCTCCAGTGCTGTGAAGTGGTCCGGGTGCTTCTGTGGGGATCTGGTTTGCTTTGAGCTCCGCCACCTGAATCGTGGTTCACGGGGTGCTCTGCAGGTCGGGGACACTTCGATCTCCTTTGCCCTGGGGTCTTCTGTCGACCTGAGGCCAAGTGGGACACCGCTGACGTGCACCTGCATGTGTCAGGATCTCAGGGTAACATCCGATTGCCAAGCAGGTCAGCACTCACCTTACCTGCCTGTGCAAACTTGGACCTCACTCTTTCTGCCGCCGGGCACTGCTGTACAAACTTTGCCTTATTTCGACAGTCTGCTTGTTTCATGTGTAACTTGAGGCTTAACTGGTCATGAAAAGCCATTTCACAGTGTTACCTAAAAGTTTTTTTTCTTTCCCCAACAGGTAAAACTAGTGTCCAGAAAGTTTTTTCACTTGTTGGGTGAAGTAGGGGATTTGAAAGAAGGTACAAGAGTGATTTTGGAAATCAGCGATCAGTTTTTTAATTTGGGGCGAGGCCACATGATAGAATTGTTTTAAAGAGAATGTGAGTGTGTGTGTGTGTGTGGGGGGGGGGGATGTGTTGCATTGTTTTTCTTGGCATTTTAGAGCGTAGAAAACCTGTTCCTGTGTCATTGCCTTGGACCTCTTTCATGTATCATTAAACTGCCTTTTGCTGTTTTGTGATGAGCTGGTTTTTCATAATTCCCTTCTTGTCTGGGTTTGCTTAGTACTTGACTACTTGAGAATATAGTAATGGTAGAGAAAGGAGCAAAGCTGGATAGATTTGTGTGTGTGTGTGTTTCTCCTGAATGTTATTTCGGGTATAGATCGCTAGATTGATATTGTTGGCATGCCAGTCAGGTCTCAGAAAAGTATTTCCTTCTCTCTGACCTGACCCCAGTGTGTCTTGGAATATTAACTAACTTGTCAATTGAAAAAAAAATGGGAAATCTATCTTAAAAAGACCAATAGTGTCCATATCTGTTACTGTTTGGTGGTGAGTAAAATATTGGCGAGTTGGTTTTGTATTTTAGGAAAACTGGATGGCCAGAATTTGTAGATTTGTAGAGTCATCCCGAATTATTTATTTTATTTTTTAAATATGTTTTTTAAATTGATTTTAGAGAGGAAGGGAGAGGGGGAGAGAGTGAAAGAAACATCAATGATGAGAGAGAATCATTGATCGGCTGCCTTCTGCACGTCCCCTACTGGGCATCGAGCCCACAACCTGGGCATGTGCCCTTGACTGGAATTGAACCTGGGACCCTATGGTCTGCAGGCTGATCCTCTATCCAACTGAACCAAACCAGCTAGGGCCAGAATTATTTAAAACCAGCCACAATCATAGTTTGCTTTGAAAGAAGATACATAAATTTGTAATTACCAAGTTACCTCTGACTTCATTAGAAGGTGCTTTGAGAGTGGATGAGTACTTATTTGGTAAGTTTAGAGATAAACTTTCCATTTGCAAATAACTCTCTGGGCATTTATGAGTAAACACGTCTTGGGGGAAGCCACGTTTTCCCGATGCTGTCATAAGAGTGCACCAAGGAACACGGAAGGCTGATAGGCTGATGGGCCTTGGGCGTTAGCAGGGCTGTGTTGAGATTAGTGGTGGCTGGAAGCAATTTCCTGACCTAATAGCCTCAAAGTTAATGTTTCCTAAACCTTCTGATCTTTACTGTTCTTTGTTGACCTTAAGAGATGGTCTGTCTGCTACCTGTTTGCTGTGCTTACTGAGGGCAAGATGTGTATCTAAAACTGAATAAAAAGTGGATACGGCCAAGTTTCAGTGTGCCTCTCCAAGCGAGAGGTCTCCACGTGCCCCCCCCTCCCCCCCCGTGCCTTCCAAATTCATATTTCTGTCTAGTGCTTTCATTGTGCGTCAGCCCCTCCTTCAGATCCTGAACTCCCGCTGCAAAAGGTTGTGGCAACGTCTCTCCAGGACAGTGGTTCTCAACCTTCTGGCCCTTTAAATACAGTTCCTCATGTTGTGACCCAACCATAAAATTATTTTTGTTGCTACTTCATAACTGTAATGTTGCTACTGTTATGAATCATAATGTAAATAATATCTGATATGCAGGATGGTCTTAGGCGACCCCTGTGAAAGGGTCGTTCGACCGCCAAAGGGGTCGCGACCCACAGGTTGAGAACCGCTGCTCTAGGATATGTTGAGGTTTTACACCCAAGGGTTCTAACATTTACTCTTTTAGACCTTTATTTTGTACTCTGCTTTCCACCTCCATCACTTCAGTTCTGTTTCTGAAATGCTTTTTGTAATACATAACATCAACTGTAGTTTCAGAAAAGTATGGTAGATCCACTACCTTTTGGAGAAGATTACCCCTAAGGTTGTGTATACATATTTGATAGTTATGCCAAGAGTTTTTTGAAACTGCGGCTTTGCATGGTTTTGATGAAACTCCTTTTGATGAGACGACACTAAAGGGTAACTTTGTTGACCTTGGTGTTATAAATGAAAGCCTTCGGTGCTGGTGTTCACTCAAAAAATAAACACAAATTTACTTCCAAATAATGTAATTTGTAAGATAATGAAAAATTAAAGTTTTGATTTTAGATTGTAGCAAAAATTTAGAAACACTAGGGGTGGTGGGGTTGGGTGGGAATGTCTGAATGAGGCATTTACTCAATTCCTTTCTAATTTTGTTTTCCTTTACATAACTGTTCACATGGCTGAAAGTAAGCATTTCTTATTAACGCATTGTGAGTGGTAACACTGCATATGCAAGACAACAAATCACCCATTCAGAATTTGGCTCTTAGCTTTCATTTACATTCTTTGAAGAGGAAGAATTGTTGGTTTGTACTTTGTGTTTTTTTTTTAATTTTAATACATTTTTAGATTGCAGTACTCTTATACAACAAGTGTATCTCCACCTCCTCACCTCACCTTCTTGGAATTTTCTTACACAACAAGTGTATCTCCACCCCCTCACCTCACCTTCTTGGAATTTAAGAAGGTTTCTGAGTGAAAGAGAACAAGTATTTAAAATTTGTCCACACCTGTCAATGATGAATTTTATTTTCTGATTCTTCATACATATATCTACAGGACAAAATACATTATCTCTGCTCTGCTGGGCCCTAGTTTTTGAAGTCAGAGTGTTAATCATACAATATTTGGGGCAAGAGACAGTAAACCAATAGTTACTCCAAAATACTGTGTCAGATGAAAGGATATTAATTTCCATTGGAAAGAAAAGAAGATAGTATGCATATATCCTGTCACAGGATTCTATATCTTAAAGCTTCGCAAGAACTTAATAGATAATTTTGCTTTGTCCTCCGCCTTCCTTATTTTTCTTTTCTTTTTTTTGGTTCAACTTTCTCAGTGTGCTTATGGAGCTCTAGAACTTAAATGACATTTCTTAAATTATTTGCTCCCACTTTTAAAAAGATTTTCATCTAAAATATTCTTAATACGGTGCTATCTTAATAAACCATTCTCGTCATTACATTTTTATAATTAAAATGATGTAAATATTATATTTCTATATTCCAGGCGGGGTGGGGTGGGGAATGAGTTAATGACTTCTTTAAACCTCAGCACAAAGTGCCACAATTGGGCAAAAACAATCCAAGACATACAGCTTTAGATTCTTTTTCTGTTATTAACATTAACAGTCTTTAGTTAATAAAGATGCATGACTTGTCATTTTTAGACAAGTTTAACTTGAAGACAGTATTACTTTTTGCCTGACATGCTCATGAAATACATATTTGCGAAAGTTTTAAGACAATATAAGAAGGAAGCCTTGAATTCACATAAAAGCAGAAAACAGTTCTGTGTATACTAATCTAAAAAATTATCTGTAAACTGCTTTACAATTTGTTTTTTTTAACTCTGAAATAAACATATATATATATATATATATATATATATATATATATATATATTTATATATAAAAAGGCAGGTACTGTAACGGCCATAAGGACCTAACAACCAGTCACTATGGCACCCACTGTGGCCAGCGAACTGGCCCGGTAAGGGGGTGGGGCCGGCAGCCAACCTTGCAGCCCCTCCCCCCTGCCGGCCTGCCCCAGATCAGACTCTCCCACCCTGATCAAGAGCAGGGCCTGCTGGCCAAACCCCCTCTCCCTTCCCCGATCAGCCCCACCCCCACCCCCACACCTCGCCCGGGCTGGCCCACCCCTGATTGCACCCCTTCACCCCAATAGGAGGCAGGGGTGGGCGGCCAACCACCTGCAGCCCCTTCCCCTGGCTGCCCCACTCCTGATCACACCCCCTACCCCAATAGGGGGCGAGGCTGTCCAGCCAACCTTCTGCAGACCCTCCCCCTGGCAGGCCATGCCCCCTATGGGCCTCCACCACCTGATCAGCCTGCAGCTCCTCTCCCTGGCAGCACCACCCCGATTGCCACCCCACCTCAGTAGGGGGCGGGGCTGGCCGGCCAACCACCCATGGCCCCTCCCCTAGGCTGCTGGCCCCTGAATGGCACCCCCACCCACCCCATTTGAGGGTGGGGCCAGCCAGCCAATCGACTGTGGCCCCTTCCCCCAGCCGATCCAGCTCTGATCTGGCTGGATCTGGGTGGGCCAACTGGCCAACCTCCCGCCATCTCCTCCTCCCGACAGGCCCAGCCCCAATCCTCCCTGATTGGGGCCAGGCCAGCCGGCCCCCACCCATGCACGAATTTGTGCACTGGGCCTCTAGTGTTTAAATAAGGTCAGTGCTTAAAGTGTCAAACAGGCATTCATATGTTGTTGGATATGTAAATTGGTATGACCTTTTAAAAAAGGACAGTATTGCCCTGCTGGTATGACTCAGTGGTTGATCATCAACCCATGAACCACGAGGAGGTCACGATTCGATTTCCCATCAGGTCACATGCCCCGGTTGCATGCGTGATCCCCAGTGGGAGGCATGCAGGAGACAGCCTATCAATGATTCTCATCATTGACATTTCTACCTCTCCCTTGCTCTCTCTGAAATCGATTAAAAGAAAAAGATTTTTTTAAAAAAAGGACAGTATACCAAGAGCCTTAAAATTGCTCATGTTCTAGCAACAAACAATTATAAGTTGAAATTTTAAAAAACAACACTTAAGTAGTACCAGTATGGTGTTAAAACATAATAGATCAATGGAATAGAATAAAGAGCCCAGAAATAAAACTTCACTTGTATGTCAATCTACAACAAAGGAGGCAACGATATATAATGCAGTAAAGGTGTTGGGGAAAATGGACAGATACATGCAAAAAAATTATATTGGACCACTTTCTTACACCATATATAAAACAAACTCAATGGATTAAAGACTTAAATGTAAGATCTGGAACCATAAAACTCTTGGAAAAAAACATAGGCAGTGGCAGGATCTGGGGCCAAGAATCCAGTACATCCAAGTATTCCATGAGAGTGGGAAGGTTAAAGGTCTTCTTATAAGAATTGAGGTGCCAACTTTGGCAGACCCTGGAACAGCAATAAGTATCTAAATAGGAAAAAGAACTATTAAATGTAAGTGGATATATTTTTCAGTATCAGTTACATTTTTGAAAGTAAAGTAGAAAAATATTGTTCGTGGGAGCATTCAAATATTTAAAATCATGTTTTCTATATACTTGGAAACCTGTACTAAAAAATGATCTCATCCACAAATTGTTTTTTGTTGTTTTCTCTACAAATTTGCAATTAACTGTATTTCTATAAACAGGGCCTTTTATGTCAAGCCAAGGTTATTAAATATTTTGTATGAATAATATCCTCAGTTTTGGTAGGAAGTCTTTTTGACATTCCCATGTAAATGATTAAAATATCACATTCATGAAATGATGAGTGAGTAGCTCATTTATGAGGAATTTGTGGAAATAATAAAATTGGGCTTTTTGGTCTCTCTACAAACCAGACCAAAAAGAGACCCATATTTTTTTTAAATTAAATCTTTATTGTTCAGATTATTACTTTGGTTCCTCTTTTTTCCCACCATAACTCCCCTCCACCCAGTTCCCACCCCACCCTCCGCTCTTGGCATTTTAATTATGATGTATCTTGGTATGGTCCTCTTTGGATTCCTTTTGTTTGGGGTTCTCTGCGCTTCCTGGACTTGTAAGTCTATTTCTTTCACCAGGTAGGGGAAGTTTTCTGTCATTATTTCTTCAAATAGGTTTTCAATATCTTGCTCTCTCTCTTCTGGCACCCCTATAATTTGGATGTTGGTACGCTTGAAGCTGTCCCAGAGGCTCCTTACACTATCTTCGTATTTTTGGATTCTTTTTTCATTTTGCTTTTCCGGTTGGGTGTTTTTTGCTTCTTCGTATTTCAAATCTTTGACTTGATTCTTGCGATCCTCTGGTCTGCTGTTGGAAGTCTGTATAATATTCTTTATTTCAGTCAGTGTATGCTTAATTTCTAGTTGGTCCTTTATCACAACATCGAGGGAAGAGACCCATATTAAGGGACTTACAGAGGTTCATTCATATCCTCATCAAGCACACAAATGTACACATATAATAAAATGTAAAATGCATTTATAAATAAGAACTGTAAAGGAGGAGTGTATAAGAGACTCTATGGATTGGGAATAGAAAACAGAACCCTAAAACTACTCATGTCTTGCATATAGGTCATTTCTCCCAAATTAGAGTTTCAAAATTTTATTTCCAGATGATTGGTGTCAAAGAGCTATTGACATTTGTACCATGTTTTTTCTTTCTCTCTGAATTTCATCTACTACAGGTATTCGGGACCCACGAGCAGTTTCTTCCATTGTGTCCAACTGTAAATCAAGACGACTTGCTTTGAACTCCAAGAAGGAAGTTATGTATTATACCTTTAGGATATGCACATATTCTTTTCCTTTTCCCTGTGGTATTCAGAAAGTGGAATGTTGCACCCTAAATAGACTTGGTTTGTACATGTTTCTGATGATTTCTTTATTTGTAGTGAATCTAGATTACTGTTTTCACATCGGTTTTTAGCAACTCAGTTTCAGTAGTTCTTTGTATTGTTAGCTAGCTAGCTATTTTTGCAGCTGACTTAAAGCAAACATTTTTTTTTATGTAGCCCTACTTTCTTGTTCAGTTTTCCAGTTAATTAAAATTTTCTCATTTTGATGAATCTTCCATGTATGTAGCCTTGAAACTTTGAAAGAGAAAAAGGTAGGTGGTGTGTGACTTCCAGGTGCTTGATTTAGAGGTGCTTCAAATGAAAGCACTTTAATCATGTCAATAATTGCAAATGAACCATATTTTAAGATAATAAGAATTAAAAATTTGGGAATATTTGATGGTATACAGGAACTACTATTAAATTTTCAGATGGGGTATAGGTATTATAGTTAAAAAAGAGCAGGTATAATTTTAGATACAAGCTGAAATATATCTATAATAATAAAAGGGTAATATGCTAATTAGACCGGATGTCCTTCATCTTTCCAGATGAAGCCGGGGCCAAAGCGAAGCCCAGGTCCTGGTGCCTGCCAGCAGCCAGAGGGAAGCAGCCCGGGTCCTGGGTGCCTGCCGGCTGCCTGAGGGAAGCCCAGGTCCCAGGTGCCAGAGGGAAGTCGGTGCCGGCAGCTGGGGGAAGGAAGGCCTACTCTTGCACGAATTTTTGTGCATCGGGCCTCTAGTACAGATATAATAAAGGGAAAGGAGAAAAGAACTAGGCAAAAGTAATAGAAATTAAATAAGCTACAAATTTTAGGAAAAATATGAGTAAGGATAGCAAATTCTGAGTCCATTGCTAAAGTAAGCATTCAAGTGAAGGAACATTTCTGAAATTCCCCTGTGTTATTTATTTTAAGTTTGCTTGGGTAACGTTCATCAAGTTTTGTTATTTTTGGTGTGTGATATTGCCCAACTATCAGTTTACTTTCCCTTTCACCAAGCTTTAAACTGGTTTGCTGACAACGATACATTTTTTTAAAGTGAAAGAGCATTTTGGGTCAAGTTGTTGAGATGAATATTAGATAGGCTGGTGCAATAAAGAAATCTAGTTGATATACAATATTCATATGTCAAGATTTCAATGTGGTATTTTTAATGGTATAGTAATGAGAAAGAAAGTTGTCAGATTATGTTTGTATGATCAAAGTTTTTACTTTTAAAACAAGTGTGTATGTATAGAGTATATTTGGTATGTATCATATAGTTTTATACCTGCAGAGAAAAAGAAATGGAAGAATGCACACCAAATTGCCAGCTGCAGTGTAGAGGCACAGGAAATGGGGTGGATACTGTTTCATTTTATATGCTTCTATGAGCTTTTGAAAATAAAAAATAAAATATGAACATTATATTTTTAAACATTTGTTTCAAAATGACCAGTTTTCGTTTTATACGTTTACAGGAGGATCTATGAAACATGACCTCAACTTCTCTTATAAAGTAGGTGACAGAGTAGGAAGAGCCCTGGATTTTTAGTGCAGGCACCTTGGTTTAAAACCAGGCCTACTGCACCCAGAGTGATTCGTAACACATTGCGGACAGATCACGAGAATTCTCGCTTCATATTACACAGTGTTTTACAAAGTATCATACTATAAAAAGATATTAGCTTGTGAGAACATGTAATAAATAACTTCAAAATGCAATGGGTATTTAATGTTAAAGCGTGCCTTTAACATTTATGTAAAATGTTTTTTGTACTCGTTCAATAGAAACTTATCTGACTACTGGGTAAGCTAGCAATAAAACTACTGGTCCACAATGTGTTAAGCAAGAAGTTCATCTTAAAGAATCTGTTTCCTTGTTGGAAAAATGTGGGTGCTATTGTGATATTTGTATAGGGAAGTGTATGTGAGGTCACTTTGAAAATGATAATGCAATATTGAAACATAATAAATATTCATGTTCATTCCTATGGTAATATTGTTTGTTAAGGAAGTGAAATATCAACTTTTTGGTAACCACACAATTTCTAATGTTAAAAATTTATTTATATTGTTTTGTTTCTCACGGCACTATTGCTTAACCCAGGATTGAACACCCTCTCAACTTAAAGGAGAGAGCAAGTACAGTATGTTTAGCTATGTTTAAACAAAGATGAGATAGAAGACTGACCTGTTAAAATATGCAAGTTTTATTGTGCACCCAAATAAAGGATTCTGCTCTGTTGTACTGGTATTCTTAAAAATGTCTCAATTCTGTGAAATTCCCTCATTGTGGAATTTTCTTTCAATACATTGAACAACCCCTGATTTCCTCATGAAAATCTGATCTGAAAGTAAATTTACAGAAGTTCTAAAAATGAATTTAAAGTTAAATGGGAACATTTGTATACTAATATGATACAATATTGTTTATTCTCATTTTTCCATTTTAAAGACTACTCTGAACTTTAAATCTTTTAAATAAATGAGACTGAAATCCAATGTGGATGTATCTGAGCATGTTATTTGTGTAACGACCAAATATTTCTAGAAACTTTTCTCTGCCTTAACCATGCTTTTATGTTGCCTTCTTGAACTAGTTCTTGAGATATAATTTCATAACCACACTTTTTAGTTGAAATCCCAATTCTTCCATCTACTGTCTAATGGTTTAAGCTTCAGTGTCTTCATCTTTAAAATGGGGATAGGAGTAGTACTTACCTCACTGAACATTAGTATTTATCTGCCAATCACTGGGGAACACTTAAGCAATAATGTCCCATCTTACAGATGTAGAATTGAATGTTTAGTAGTTAAATCCTCATAAAATCATACAGCTAATAAAAGTTAGAATTAGGGCCCTAACTGGTTTGGCTCAGTGGATAGAGCGTCAGCCTGTGGACTGAAGGGTCTCAGGTTCAATTCCGGTCAAGGGTATATACCTCGGTTGCAGGCACATCCCCAGTAGGGAGTGTGCAAGAGGCAGCTGAATTGATGTTTCCCTGTCATTGATGTTTCTAACTCTCCCTTCCTCTCTGTAAAAAATCAATAAAATATATTTTTAAAAAATTAGAATTAGGGTTTGGTCCTAGATTTACCTGAGACCAAAAAAATGTTATGATACTGCTTTCTCTTTGGAAAGCTTAATGGTTTCATGTTTGGTTAGGATGGCTCTGTCAATTTCTAGCAACCCTGGTCTATATGTTAAATTGTAGCACAAAATACTGCTAAATAGGAGGTGTCATCACTATAGGTGTCAGATACTTCTACAAAGTGTCAGATACTCTTAGGTGCACATCTTAAGTGAAGATACAGTGTGAACAAGAAGAAGTCATTGTTTTCAGGATCTTACATTCTATTGGGAAGAAGGACAAAACCAAATAAAAGATTTGAAAGCAATAAGTGCTTTGAGAGAAACAAATTAAGCTAAAAAATAAAGAGCAACTGGGCAAAGGAGAAGAAGCTATTTGGATATTTATGTAGGGCAGTCAGAGAAAACCACTCCAAGGGAGAGGATGTATGAGCAAAAGCCTGAATAATACAAAGAGGTGAGCCTTGAGAAATAGAGGGCAAGGGGTTCCAGGGAGAGGGAACAGAAAGTAGAACTGCTTTGAGACTGGAATGAACTTGACTTACTTGAGAAACTGCAGGAAGTGTGGCTGGAATCAAGTAAGCATTGGAGAGGGTGGTTGCTGCTGGAGAAGTCAGGGCAGATAAAGTAGTCTTTGAGGACTTTGTTCCTAATGTGACATAAAGCTCTTGAGGTATTTGAGCAAAAGAAAAAATATCTAATTTACTTTAAAAATATAAATACTCTAGTTGCTTCATGGAGAACAAACCTCAAGCCAGGCTTCAGGGAAACCAATTAGGATGCTATTGCCATACTCCAGGCAAGAAGTGCTTATGATTTGGATTGTGTAGTAGCAGGAGTTGGGAAGAGTGGTCAGTTAAGATATATTTTAGCCCTAGCTGGTTTGGTTCAGTGGATAGAGGGTCAGCCTGCGGACTGAAGGGTCCCAGGTTCGATTCCGGTCAAGGGCACATGCTTGGGTTGCAGGCTCGATTCCCAGTAGGGGGCGTGAAGGAGGCAGCAGATCAATGATTCTCTCTCATCATTGATGTTTCTATACCTCTCCCTTCCTCTGTGAAATAAATAAAAAATATATTTAAAAAAAGGAATGTGGACTCCCAGGCTCTACCCTAGACCTGCAGAACCAGCACCTGCATTTTTTAAAAAAAGAAAAAAGATATATTTTAGAGGTAGAGTGAACAAGATTTGCTGAAGAATTGGACATGGGAATGTAATGGGAAGAAGAGAATCAAGGTTGATCTCTGGGTTTTAGATCTTTAAAAGAGGGTAAATAGTGGTGCCTTTAACAAAGATGGGAAGAAAAAAGGTGTATGTGTTGTGGGGATAGAGTTCTGTTTTGGACATGTTATGTTTGAGATATTTATTTCTATTTTACACCTCAGTGGAGATAATGATAGACATGTGTGGGGAGCCGATATAGGATTAAGCCTCGGACTGACCCGTTGGCAAAGTCACAAACAAGTCCCAGCTTAGAGGGCACAGTCCTCTTAAGCATAATTAGGCTTGACCTTATGACGCTCCCTAGATCTTCTCTGGGAAGCTAATGGGCTGAGGAAAGTGCAGCAAGAATAAGAACAAAAACAAGTGAAACTCACAAGAATAGTGTAACTATGGAAACCACTACCTTGTTTACCTCTGACTATAACACAAAGGCTCAGTTTGCCTAGGGATCTTTCTCTGTGGCCTCAGCCAGGCACAGGAAGATCCACAGAGACTAAAGAGAGCTAGAGAGTTCTGAATGCTGTCTCCGTGTAAAACATTTTTCACTGACTCCGTCCACACCTTTGGGAACTCCTGGACCCCCGGGGCTGGACCCCAGCAGACATGTGGATACACACACACCCCTGAGCAGAAATTGAGGTTGGCCAGTGTTATGCCCAGATTTCAGGATCCCCAAGAAACCACACCAGGGAGCCAGCCAGGTCCGATGCAAAAGCATACGAGTCTATTCGAGCTAGCTCGGCTCCCCCACCTTGCCAACACAGCAGCAGGAAGCAGAGAGAGAGAACTCTGTGTGGAGAGAGGTTTTATAGGGGGGTTGGAGTAAGGGGAGGAGAAAGGACTGTGGGCCCTGCCGATTGGCCAGGCGCAAGTCGGTGTCTTGTTCCTGGGTGTGGCTAGCAGAGGCTTAGACTTCCGGGAAGAAGCTCCTTGCCAAGCACATGGCTGCCCCAAAATGGAGGACACAGGGTAAGATGGAGGGCATAGTCCTCGCCCTTTCAGCCAGAGACATTTGGAAGTCATCAATTTATAGTTGATATTAACAAGGGAGTGTATAAAACCATGTAAGAAGACGGTGTAGAGAAGTAAAGAGAGCTGGGGTCTGAGCCCAAGGGCATTGCATCATTTAGAGGCCAGCATGCGGAGGGGCCAGCAAAGGACTTTGGGAAGAAGCAGCTGTTGAGGAAAACAGTGGCCCCCTGACTGTGGTATGGTAGAGTAGGATGAGGACTAAGAATTGACCATTTGCTCACTATTGTATACCCAGTACCTAGTCCAGTTACTGGTACATGATTAGAGCACAATAATTGTTGTAATGTACCCCGCGAATCACAGAAGGATGCCTCAAGAAGTCGAATTGAAGAGTCACATTTATTGCAATCCGGGAATATGAGGGGCCATTCCCCAAATCTCATAGCAACAAGATGGTCGCAGCTCCAGGGTTATATAGGCAAAAAATCACAAAGGTATTGATTACATCTCAAAGTTTGGAATGAGGAACCTGGTTTGCAAAAAAAGCAGTTTACAGAAGCAGAAGCAGCATGTTAATTATAGTTTTGGGTCTCAGGGTCTCTGAATTGACAGAAACACATTATCTAGAGCCCTCGGGTCTGGAATGAGGAACCTGGGTTAAACTTAGGCATGTTTTCTAAATTACAGTTTTGGGTCTCTGGAACACTGAGTCAACAAGAATACGTTAACTGGAGCCCTCTGACCTTGGGATAACTGTGCTGTCCTTCCCAGGTTAAGGGAAATGTGCTTCCTAAGACCAATATGACCACTACAAATGGGATTTCACATTACAATCAATAGGGTACTTAATTGAATGGGATGATTTATATAATTAAGAAAATCAAAACAACTTTTCTATTGTTAAGCCAAACAGCAGGGTTAGAGTTAAACTATAGTTTCTACCTGAGATAGTTGCTACCATACTTCATAATATTTGTTGAATGAATGGATCTGCACTTCTATTCATTTGTCAGACATTTATTGAGGTCCCTAGGTTCCAAGAACTTTTCTAGGTCCTGTGGATTCATAGCATATGGTTCCCAATAATCATAAATTCCAATGTGGCCATCGACATACATACAAATGCAACAAAAATAGGTATTTTTAATTTATAAGATCCCTCCTCCCACCCTGTTCTAAAGAGAAGGGGAGTGACTGGTGTGCCTTTGGTGGTGAGCAATAATAAGTTGGGGTATATAAATTTGGGACTATAGTGTAGGCAGAGGGGGGAGCAAGAGGGAGAGGAATGGTGGGACTTCAGTTCAATTGGAGAGGCAGCCCCAGACAAAGGTATCAAATTCAATTAAAACAAAATATGGTGCCAGCTCAACTCATATGACTGAATTCTGCTTGACAATTGACAGTTTATGAAGAACAGTACAGCTTTAGGGTTATACTTAATGAATTTGATAAATGTTGAACGAACTCAAAAGGAGCCCAGAGGCTTTGGCTAGAAATAAATGACAAATATTTATTTAAGGATCTTAGAGTTTGCAAACTGAAAACATGACTGGGCAACACCCAGAGTGTTCTGAAGAAGAAAGAAAAGCTAAGAGTTCTTACAATAAAAAGTACATTATTTTTTTTAAAAAAATATTTTTATTGATTTCAGAAAGGAAGGGAGAGGGAGAGAGAGATAGAAACATCAATGATGAGAGAGACTCATCGATTGGCTGCCTCCTGCACACCCCCTACTGAGGATCAAGCCCAAACCCAAGCATGTGCCCTGACCAGGAATCGAACCTGGGACCCTACAGTCTGCAGGCCAGTGCTCTATCCACTGAGAAAAACCGGCCAGGGCAAAAAATACATTCTTAAAAAGAATCAGTTCTGTATTCTTAGCTTGTGGATTAGTCCAATGTGACAATGGTCTAGATGACTGGTGATCTGGAAAATGGATGTCAGGCAATTGGGATACAGGAACATTTTTTCCTTAGTCCTTCAGGGGGTAGAGGGTTTTCTGGAGGTTTGATGTATATCCACACATTGATACAAGACTGGAAAGTTCGAAAGTTTAAGTTTTCAGTCTAGTTAAAATGGGAATAGAATTGTTTTCACATGCCTGAACCTACTTGATTTTAGTAATTTGGCGTCTTGACTATAGCAACTCCATTTTATTTCTTCCTTCTATTCTTCAAAAGAGAGTGGGAGTTAGGCAGAAAGAGATAAAGGAAAAAAATTAGGTGCCTTATGAGCCCAAATCCATACCAGAAAAAGAAACAAAAACACTTGATAGGAGGATAACAGGGTAAGTGTGAAGCATGTTATTGCATTACACAATTTCTTAAACGTATTTTATGGACTCACTCCTCTGGAATTTTGCTGAGGTAGTTCCCATATTGCACACTTTTGTGCCTGAAAGGACGAGGGCTAGGCCCTCTACCTTGCCCCAGGGTAAGGGCTAGGCCCTCCACCTTGCCCCAGGGTAAGGGCTAGGCCCTCCACCTTGCCCCAGGGTAAGGGCTACGTCCTCCATCTTACCTTGGCCACGTGCTTGGCAAGAAGGTTCTTCCCGGAAGTCTAAGACTCTGCTAGCCACACCCAGGAACAAGACATCGACTTGCGCCTGGCCAATCGGCAAAGCACAATCCTTTCTCCTCCCCTTACTCCAACCCCCCCTATATAACCGGTCTCTAGGCGGGGTTCTCTCTCAGCCACTTGGTTTGCCGTTGTGTCGGTGAGTCTGGTGGACGGGAGCTCAAGCTAGCTTGAAATACAGATTCTTATGCTTTTGCATCGGACTGCTGGCTCCCTGTTGGTTTCTTGGGGATCCTGAAATCTGGGCATAACAGTGCCCCCTCACAACTCACTTTCCAACAACAACAACAAAGGAAATAAAAAAAGAAACTAAAAGAAAAACATCATTCTTTAATGCCCAGTTAAAACATGGAGTTCCTTCCCCAAATTTATTGTACACCAAGCTGTGTTCCTGTATTTTTCATTCATCTTACAGCTCTGTGTCATAGTGTATTAGTAATTTGTCTCCATGAAGCCATTTGCTTTGAACTCCAAGGTTCTGGGAACTATGTTTGTAGTTTAATGCTCTGTCCGTCCGTCCGGGAGGAAGGCCGGGCATTCGAAAGTCCCTCAATGAGTGAGTGTCACCAGAGCAAAGAGGTGCTGTGAGAAGGCACAGGAGCAGCAGATGCAAGACTTTATCTGGAAAGGTTTATGGTGAAGTGTGGTAGCAATCATCTCAGGTAGAAACTATAGTTTAACTTTAACCCTGCTGTTTGGTTTCTGTACTTGTTTGCTAAAATAATAGAAAAGTTATTTTGATTTTCTGAATTATATAAATTATCCCATTCAATTAAATACCCTATTGATTGTAATGTGAATATCCCATGGGTTGTGGTCATACTGGTCTTAGAAAGCACATTTTCCTTTACCTGGGAAGGACAGCACAATGATCCCAAGGTCAGAGGGCTCCAGTTAACGTGTCCCTGTTGACTCAGTGTTCCAGAGACCCCAAAACTGTAATTTAGATAACATGCTTAAGTCTGACCACGTTCCTCATACCAGACCCGAGGGCTCTAGATAATGTGTTTCTGTCAATTCAGTGATCCGGAGACCCAAAACTATAATTTAGATAACATGCTGCTTCTGCTTCTGTAAACTTTTTTGCAAACCAGGTTCCTCATTCCAAACCTTGGGATGCAATCAATACCTTTGTGATCTTTGCCTATATAAATCTGGTGTTGTGGCCACCTTATCGCTATGAGATCTGGGAGGGCGAAATGCCCCCTCATAGTCCCGGATTTGCAATAAATGTGACTCTTTAATTCGACTTCTTGAGGCGTCCTTGTGTGATTCGCGGGGTACATTACAACAATGGGAACCATCACAGCACAGTTAACAATGATAAAATAATTTCTAAAGAGTTGAAAATGACACCCTGGCTCCACGGCTGCTGCTTACTACAATCTGCCTGTTCACTAGTGGCTTCTCTGATCCCATTCCCTCTTCAAACCACGCTGGGTCTGAGTGGCCAATCGGAGTGCAGTCTTCCGCAATCGCGAGGACCGCTGCAGCCAATGAAAGACCTGGGTTATTTGGTGGGGTGAGACCGGCGCCCTCCATCGAGTTCCCGGGGGGCGTGGTGACGTGTAGGGCGGGGCTGAATCTTGATTGGCTGGGGATCAGCCTCTCTAGAACGGAAACCCGCCCCGGGGAGCGCAAGGGAGGGGATATGGGCGGGGAAGTGAAACTGAAGTTAGCCAATGGCTGGCGCATACGCTCCAAGGAAACAATAGATCACCAATGGTGGCACGGATATGGCGTTGTGGGCGGGGTTTAGGCAGATACGGTGTCGGAGCGGCGCCTATTAGGGTCGTCCGCTGCGTCACGACGGGCGCCTCTTCCAGGATTCATTCATTAGTTTTTTGTTTTTTTTTTTCATTCACGAGGGTAGTAAGGCCTGGTTGAAAGCCATGGAGAGCGCTCTCCCTGCGGCCGGCTTCCTGTACTGGGTGGGCGCGGGCACCGTGGCCTACCTCGCCCTGCGCATCTCGTACTCGCTCTTCACGGCCTTTCAAGTTTGGGGTTTAGATCACAGGCCTGGGGTTGGACCAGAGCTCGGTGAATGGGCAGGTGAGTCGGATCCAGCGCCGCCCGCTTCCTCGCTCTTGCAGCGGCTCGCGCGACCGGGGCCCCGTCCTGGCTGGCGCCGACCAGTTCCGGGCCCAGCGCGTGGCCTCCCTTCTCCAACTCTCCTCCTTCCCGAAACTCCTGCGTCCCGGGCCGCCGCCTTAGCCATGTCCGGCTCGCCTAGACTTGCAGAGTTTCTAAGTGCTAGCTAAACACACTCGTGGCGTAACTCAGCGACTCCACAGTGCCACTTGGTAGGTGCGGAAGAAATCTGGACCGAACTCTCCGGGGCTCGTGTCATTTAAGCCGTCCCGGGTTCAGGGCACGTAGTCAGTCAGACTCCTTGCAGCCTTTTCAGTTACACTCCACCCACCTTGGTTCGCGCCTTAGTAGTGTTTTAGAGATAAAAGTTTTTCGTTTGATTTGAACACTGGCCCTCTGCTAAGGATGCAAAAGCATTCTGTTGACTTTTTTTTGGGGGGGGGGCGTTAGGGGTGGGGTGGAGGGGTAGGGTTGAGGGCTGGGGGAAGAGGACATAGAATTTACAAAGTCTTTCTGCTCCTTGGAATCACTTGGATTCGGCCAATTTCATGTAATTTACAAAAAAAATCCTCGCTAAAACTGTTGTGGAATCTAAAAAGTAGTAAGAACTATTGCTTCTGCAAAAACGGTGACTCTTCATGTAGAAATCAGAAATATATTGTGCAGAAAAAAGTATTCTCACAAAGAGTGAGCTAAACAAATGGAAGAGGAAAGTCAGATTGGAGAAGCTGAGAATATTGCCTGCAGGAAAGTCTTGTGCTTGCTTTTTTTTTCTTATTCTACTTTTTTTGTTTCTTATCTTTTCGTTTCTTTTAGCGTGTTTTTTTTTTTTAAACCAAGTGATATGTTGTAGTCATTCTCTGATGTGATTATTCTGCTGTTTTATAATTGAATGTTCACTTCACCAAGAATTTTATTGAATTCTGGAGTGTTTAGAAGTTGCTATCAGACTAGGTTCAAGTAAGGTACACAAATAATGTTACTCCATATTCATTATTCATTCAAATACATTTCAATAACTTTTTTGGGTGGCAACATAAAGAAAACATCTCAAATAGGAATATATATGTGAGGGTTCTGTCCACTATGTGAAGTAGCTATTAACATAGGACTGATTTTTAAAAATCACTTAAAAAAAATCATTGAAAGTACAAGTGAAGTGCTCAACTTGTTTATAATCAAGATTATAATTTCACAATTAGCTTGCCCAAGTTCTTGATTGTGAGGTTCAGAGAACTTGATTGTGGACTTTTGAAATAGTTACACAAGATTCCAGTGTCCTAAGAAATCATATATCAAGATGAAGTTCTGTAATTTGTAAGCAAAGACTAATGTTAATAGCTTTAAAAAAATATCTATAATTGACCATTGTGGCTGAGAACTCAAATGGCCTAAGTCATCTATATGAGTCCACAGTAGAAGTCAAGTGATGTGACATTGTCATTTGATGAGTAATATTTGTATTGAAAAGATTTGATCCCAGAGGAAGGATTTTTGATAAATTAAGGGAAATGTCTAAAAGATTTAGAAATGAAATTTGAACTGGAATATAGCAGAGAGGATCATAGTGTCATAGAGTGAAATATTGTTGAGTTTACCCTGAATTGTTGGAAAATCTCTCTTTTTAAAATATTTAAGCAGAAGAAATGACCAAATTATTTGTAACATTACTTATAAGTTGTGGTCTGGATCCTAAAGTACTTCCTTTATCACTCCAAATTCAGGGAATCTTAAGAAACAACATTATTAAGAGTAGAAACCAGATCTTTGTATCAGTTGGAGGGGTGAACTTAAATAATTTGAAGAACAAACCAGCAGAGATGACACTTGAAGAAATAGAGTTAAATTGTGCTTAAAAAATAGGTAATTTGTTCAACCAAGATTCGGAGTTTAGAATTAATATTTGTATATATTGGTAAATAGTACAAATAAGTTTTCTCCCTTACAGAATTGCTTACTTGGACCTGTGCACCCTTCTTTAAATAAAAGCAAGTAGCAGGCAGTATTAAGGAGGCATCGCCTACTTTCTAAAACTAGAAAGTAGTGTTCATTTAACATCTTCCTCTCCATAATCAAGTCAGTATTTTAAGTATTATATAGTAACTAGAGGCCCAGTGCATGAATTCGTGCACCAGTGGGGACCTTCGGCCTGGCCTGGCCTGGCCTGCAGGATCGGGCCGGAACTGGCTCTCTGACATCCCCCGAGGGGTCCCAGGTTGCAAGAGGGTGCAGGCCAGGCCGAGGGACCCCACTGGTGCATGATCGGGGAGGGTTCCAGGGCGTATCCAGCCCATCTCGCTCAGTCCTGATCGGCTGGACCCTAGCAGCAAGCTAACCTATTGGTCAGTGTGCCTGCCCCCTGGTGGTCATTGCATGTCATAGTCACTGGTTGACCGGTTGACTGTCTGCCCCCTGGTGGTCAATGCACATCATAGTGAGCAGTTGAGCGACCTTCGCATATCATCAACATATTACGCTTTGATTGGTTGAATGGACAACCGGACACTTAGCATATTAGGCTTTTATTATATAGGATGTGCATTGAGTTGATAGTATATTTTTATCCTTGTTATTCTTAAGTCTCTTCATGTGACTATGTTTAATTTCTCCTCGTATTTTAGATTCTGAGAGAGATTTTTCTGTATTTTCCCACAGTAACTGGCATGTTGATCAGATAGAAGCTCTTCTAAACTTAAAAACAAAAGCTTGGCCCAGCTGGGGTGTCTCAGTAGTTGCGCATTGATCTATGAACTAGGAGGTCATGGTTCTATTCCCAGTCAGGGCCTATGCCCGGGTTGCCAGCTTAATCCCCAGTGTGGGCCGTGCAGGAGGCAGCCTGTCAATGATTCTCTCTCATCATTGATGGTTCTATCTCTCTCTTCCTCTCCCATCCTCTCTTGGAATCAATAAAAATATATTTTAAAAAAAGTTTGGAAAAATCCCTAAAGACAGGTTCCCTTTGCAATCAGTAAAAATATTCCAGACAACAGATTCCTTAGTCTAATTAGGTTTTTAAGACCGTTATCCATTAGTTGGCCCTTATTCTAATTTGTCTCCTTTATCTCCTAACCAAGAGCAAGATTATCTCTTCTCTAGGTTGCTCCTGTAACATTCCCACTCAAGTGAAAATGCTGATGTCGTTAGGCCCTTAGCAGATGGGTTTAGCCAGTTTTAACAGGGAAAGATTGTTTTGGCTGTCATTTGATGCCATACTCCCTGTATTTCTTAGGAGAACAAAGAGATCCTGTGAAAGTGGAGCTTTAGTTGTTTGAAAGTCACTGTAGCAAGTACTCAAAAGAAGATTGTTAACAAAGGTGGTCAGTTTGTACTAAAACAGAAAACAGTTATTGTTGGGGAGCAATAGAGAATGTAATCTGTAGGATTTAGTTTGAGCGTAGATACATTTTGCATTTATCTATCCTGGCATAAATATTTTGCATTCATTGGACTTCATAAAAAATGATTGATATTTGAAATAAAGTGGAGAAGATGGATGCAAAGAGATGTAAGCATATTTCCAAAGCCAAGATACTTTATAGCTTCAAACCCAAGAAAGCACTCTGAGCTCTTCTTTTTAGTTTTTAATGGAGAGGATATTTCTCTAGGAAGGAAAGAAAAAGGATCCACTAATCAGTTAATGGGTTAGATTTTTAAAATATCTTTATTGAGATATAATTCATATACCATACACTTTAACCCACTTAAAGTACAATTCAAGATTTTTATCATAGTTACCGGGTTGTACAGTCATCATTACAGTCTAATTTTAGAACATTTTCATCCTCCTTAAAAGAAACCCTGTACCCATTAGCTGTCAGCCCCAAACCCCAAACCCCTTGAGTTCTAGTCAACCACTAATTTACTTTCTGTATACATTTACCTATTCTGGATATTTCATATACATGGAATCATACAATATTTGTCCGTTTGTGACTGGCTTCTTTAGTACACGTTTCAAGGTTCATTTTAAGTGCTTTTTCTCAGAATTGCTTTGACTATTCGGAGTCTTTTGTGTTTCCAGACATATCTGATGACTTTTTTTTCTTTTCTTGAAAAAAATGCCATTGTAATTTTTGATGGGGATTGCATTAGATCTGTGTGTTGCTTTGGGTAATATGGCCATTTTAACCATGTTGATTCTTCTAATTCATGAACATGGAGTATCTTTCCATTTCTTTGTGTCTTTTTCAGTTTCTTTTAATAATGTCTTGTAGTAGTCTGTATATAGGTCCTTCACATCCTTTGTTAAGTTTATTTCTAGGTGTTTTATTTTTGTTGTAATTGCAAAAGGAAATTTTTTTTTCTTTCTTTTTCTGAGATTTCATTGTTAGTATAAAGCAGCGGTTCTCAACCTGTGGGTCGCGACCCCTTTGGGGGTCGAACAACCCTTTCACAGGGGTTGCCTAAGACCATCGGAAAACACATATATAATTACATATTGTTTTTGTGATTAATCACTATGCTTTAATTATGTTCAATTTGTAACAATGAAATTGGGGGTCACCACAACATGAGGAACTGTATTAAAGGGTCGCTGCATTAGGAAGGTTGAGAACCACTGGTATAAAGGAACACATTGGATTTTGTACATTGATTTTATATCTTGCAACTTTATGGTATTTTTTTATTGTTTTTCTAAAAGTTTTTTGTTAGAGTCTTTAGGATTTTCTATATAAAGAATCATGCCATCTGCAAAAAGTGGCAGTTTTACTTCTTCATTCCCAACTTAAATATCTTTTATTTCTTTTTTCTTCCCTAATTGCTCTGGATAAGACTTCCAGTATTATCTATAAAATCTGTACAATAAAAGCCTAAGTGACTGTTGTGGCGGAATGACCAGAATGACCAGTCACTATGATGTGCACTGACCACCAGGGGGCAGATGCTCAACACAGGAGCTGCCTCCTGGTGGTCAGTGTGCTCCCACAGGGAGAACGCTGCTCAGCCAGAAGCCAGGCTCATGGCTGGCGAGTGCAGTGGGCGATGGCGGGATCCTCTCCCACCTTTGTGGCAGCGCTAAGGAGCAGTGAGCCTAGTGGGTAAGGATCAGTGAGCAGTTGGGGTGCAAGGATTGAGGGGTCCCGGACTGCGAGAGGGATTCTGCCTGCTGGCTTAGGCCTGCTCCCCGCGAATTTCGTGCATCGGGCTTCTATATTGAACAACAGTGACGAGAGTGGGCTTACTTATCTTGCTTCTGATCTTACAGGTAAAGATTTCATTTTTTCACCATTGAGTATATTGGTGCTCTGGTTGAGGCTTGAAAACATAGATTATCTTTACTCTCTCTTTAACTGTATTGCATTATTCCCAGAGGAGGAAATGGAAACTTAGGTTAATGACATCCCTTGTCTTCAGTTTCATAGCTAGTGGGTTACAGAATCAGGATTTGAAATCAAGTTGTCTATTCTGCAACATCTACATGCTGTGTGTATTGGTGATTAGCTTACAGATTGCATAGTGTGTGGAGGTGGGTTCCTTTATACCTAGAAACTTTATTGCTTTTTGATTGAAGGCACACTTTCAAGTTTGCACATGTTTGGTGTTTCTGGAAGTATTGCAAAATAGCTACTTGATTTTAGAATCAAGTAGGTCAGGATTTTCTTCAGATTTGCAACCATGAATCTTGTTGCTGCCTGAGAAAACTTGGAAAGGCACTCAGGTGCTCAATATATGGCTGGACCTGACCTTGATGCTGTTTTCTGTTTATCGCTCTGGCGTTCTCAAATAGATTTAGCGACTCTCTGGAGGTCCATCTTGGTAAATGTAATGTGTTCCCTGTTGACATTCGGGAAACTCTAGGGTACCTGTTCTTGCTGGTGAGCTAATGTTGATCATAGTAGAGGTTTTTTTTATTGTTTGTTTTTTAAAACTGTTGTTTTTTGTTTGTTTTGTTTTCAAAAAGTAGACAGCTGTAGGAGGGCACAGAAACAAATGAATTTAGTTATAAAAATTCTGAAAGATATTTATTCATTTGTACTTTATTTCTGAAAACAGAGTCCATGGGCCTAAATGGAACAAGATCTCCAGATGGGAGTTAGCAGGGCGCCCTTAGAGCACTAGTGCTAGAACCGTGTAAGAAGCAGCAGATGCAGCTGGAGAATCAGACCTAAAAGCATGCCTTGCCCGGCTGGAGTGACTCAGTTGGTTGAGTGTTGTCCGGTGCACTGAAAGGTTGTCGGTTTGATTCCCTGTCAGGGTACATACCTGGGTTGTGGGTTTGGTCCTCCATTGGGGCATGTGCAGAAGGCAATCGATTGATGTTTCTCTCTCTCTCTCCCTCCCTCCCTCTAAGCATGTCCTTGGGTGAGGAATAAATAAATAAATAAAAGCATGCGCTTACTTGGAGGACAAACTGAGGAGAAAGGTTTCCTGGAATTAGAAATTCAGCCTCTGTCCTCTGTACTCTGAACTAGAATATCTCCTTCACCCACACACCCTCCCACCAGTCCCCATTGTCTCCCTCCATCCCCACTTTTTCTGTTCTTCTCCTTCCTTTCTGTGCAATGTCCAGTTTCCTATTTGGAGGTCAAACTTGAGGCCTTGGAGACCCAAACCTAGACTTGAATTCTAGGTCCTGTACTTATTAACATTGAGTTAGGTAGTAAATATCTCCGCAAAATGAGAATAATACTAGTGCCTGTTTCATAGGATTATTGTGAAGGGTAAATGAGAAGAGAACACTTATTTTATGTAAAATAGATAGTGCAATGCCTGGCACATTAACTGCGTAGTAACTTGTTATTATTATATATATTATTATATATTATAACATATATTTATATTGTCAACCATTGGTCATTGGTGCCAATTCAGTGCCAGCAGGAATCCCCAATTTGGGGTGTAATGAAGAAGGAAACTATTTAGTGCAAACATCTCAACTGTGATACTGAGCTATTGAACACATGGCTGTGGGGAGGTGGCCCTAGGGCGAGGCCTCTCTCCTGCTTAGACAGCTCTGCTGAAATCTGTGAGATGTCTTTGGTGTTTCAGCTCCAGCTGGGAAAACACAGTCTTCAGTCTTTGGTGGAAAGGGCAAGTGTGCTCTATGAGCCAGAGGGGAGCTGACCTATATAGAGACAAATCCCCAATCTTGGTCCCTGATTGGTCTGTCCTTATGCAAATGAGGACACCAAATCTTCACAGTTTGGTCTAAAAAGTATTGTCCTGATTGATTGGTGAAAATGCTAATGGAGATATAGGTGTGCAGGTCTGATTGGATTGGACTGGGAAAGTCTCAATCTTATTGGTTGAAACAATGATACCAGGAATTCCTTTAAAATGGTTGGCTCACACCGCAGAAACTGTGCAGGCCATGGTAAAACAAGGCATAGTGACTAAAGCTGAGAAAGGGTGGACATGAGTAAGATGGGCGTGGAGAGGGGAGAAGGGGCCAGCGCACAGGCTGTTTAATGACCCCTAGGGAAACAATTGAGTGTAATGTTGAATTGCAACTTTAAACAGAATTCCTTGTTTCTGTGATCTTCCTGAAGTTGCATTGCCACAAAGATAGACCAGTACAAGTTATTCAGATAATCTCAGTTAAAATTGCCTTTAAAAAAATAAGTTCACACTTTATAGTAAGGGATGCCACTTTTGTGCACTTGCTGATTATATCATCTCTCAGAAACTTTCTTTCTGGGGGAAAAATCTAACCACTGTGATGTGGGAAGTTCCAGTCTTACTGGGGATTTAGGGCAGTTAAATGAACCCTGAAACTGGGTGATTGTTTTCTCAAGGTCACTGGTATGATAGTTGAGAAACCTGTCACAAATCCGTATCAGAGGAAATGCTTTGTTTTATGTATTCATTTTGTCTTGTGAAACAGCGCATTTGTCCTCTTTCTACTGACAATTCCAGGGAGATGATCCAGTTTCTGAAGAATTATCTTTACCACCATTAAGTGACGTCATTTCCATTTAAATGACCTATCAGTGGGGAAAGGGAGGGGAGGTTAGGAAACAAGATTTTGAACAATTACTGCCTCTCAATAATATTATACTGGGGAACAGTAGTGGCAACAGGAAGATTGGCTTTGGAGTCAGTGCAGCAAGGGTCAACTTTGCTGTTTACTAAGCTGTTTGACTTTGGCCAAAGATCATTAGTCTTTGAGCATAATGTCCTTCATCTATTAAATGGAGCTGATTCTTTTTCAGGATTATGATGACAAGCAAATGAGATGTAAATGAGGTTCTAGTGTAGTCCTCAGTGTTTTTATGGATACCAAGTAACATAGTTAAGAACATCTTTTATTGGTACAAATTAGTCTTATTTGATGAAAAGGAATTATTGAAACCAAGAAATAATGTAGTTTACTCAGCAGACATACTGTTGGAAATCTGAAGTTATTAACAGATCAGTTAGGAGGTGATTAGTGCTACTGCAGGGAGAATTCCTGGCTTTGTGAAAGATTTACTAAGTGGTTCCTTGAAGTATGGTTCTCCCTAGTGAACCTAAGGTATGATAAACTTAGAAAAATTTTGTTATGTGCGACTTTTCAATTACATTATAAAAACCTTCCAGTGGTTTTTTAGTCTTCTCTTGCCCCAAGTATAGTCTATTAGGAAATCCCATTGACTATAACTTCAAAATATCTAGAGTACAATTCCTTCTACCACTCTGGGATAAGCCACTGAAATTTCTTGCTTCTATGTAATAAAGGCCTCCTGTCCTCTGATTCCACCATGGCTCCCCTACAATGGATTCTGACACAGTAGCGAGAGTGATCCTGAAAATCTCATTAGATCATGTGATCCCCCTGCCCAGATCCCTCCAATGGCTTCTTATCCTGTTGAGATTAAAACCAAAATTCTTCATGTGGTTGACAAGGCTTTCAATCACCTGCTTCCTGCCTTCTTTTACGTCTCACCTCATCTCTGCCCACTTTCCCTCTCACTCTCCCTTCTAACACATGCATTTCTGGCTTGAACACACTTCTTTGAACTCAGTCCCTTGAACATACTTGGCATGGCATTGCTGCTCAGGGCCTTTGGCTATTCTCTCTTCCTGAATGCTCTTTCCCCACATATCCATGTGGCTCACTCTTCTTACTTTCTTCAAACTTTGCTCAAATATCACTTTCTCATTGAGACCTTCCCTACTACCTTCAAATTCACAATCCTCTCTTTTGCATCCCACTTGTGATCTCTTTGTCCTTTTTGTCATAGCTTTTGTCACCATCTCCCATACTGTATACTTCCCTCATTTATGATGTTTCTTATTTGTCTACCCACTAGAATGGAAGCCCATAAAGGCAAGGTCTGTTTTTTTATTTTTTATTCACTTAAGTATGTTAAGCACCTAGAATAGTGCCTGCACATAGTGTTAATACATATTTGTTGAATGAATGAAAATATCTATTAAGTAAGGTGTTCCACTATTTTTGAGGTTGAAGGATAATGTAATTTGGGGGAATTATCTTCTTTTTCTATATTTTCTGAAGTTACTATGAATCTAAGAAACAAAATACAGTCTGTAACCTCAGGAAGGAATTCTCATAGTATGAACTATGAAACTAGACTATTTGCTTTTGAATCCCAGGTCTGCCAGTTATAAGCAATATCACCTTAACTTCTGTGTGCCTCAGTTTCCTCATCTGTCAAATTGGGATAACAATACATTTAAAGTAATAATTAAATGAGTTAGTGGGAGTAAGATGCCAGATACTGTTCTAAGTATGTGGCATTTAAATAGTAAATGCTGTCTGATATTGCTGTTGTTATATTTGCTATCACATTTATTTCTGGGGATGACTCTTATTTCTATCAATATCCATCTTCTCTTTCCCAGACTTTTTCTCAAATTTCTTAATAACTTGCTGTCTATTCCCTTCTGGATGGTTATCCAAGATCTCAATCCTAGCATGTCTAAAACTCATCTTTTCTATTCTCCTCAACCTGTTTTGGATTTCCTTATATTGCTAATTTTAGAATCACCCAGCCTCTAAATCAGGTTGGCAAATTCAAATGTCTCCAGAAGATAAAGAAAATGAGTGAAATGAATCAGGTGTAAACACATGTCTGGGAACTGTCCAGGTGACCAACGTGGTTGACTTAGCATGGCCACTACTCAGCCAGTTGTTGCCCTTCAGGAACGTGGGCCCCATCGTGGAAAGTTTCTTAATTTTTTAAGGTTGATGCACATTTCCCACGTAACTCTATGGGCCAAATAAATTATGCCAGTGAACCAAATACAGCAAGTGGCCAGTTTGCTCCCTTGTCTCCAAGTCTTATGCTTTTCTTTCCATATCTAGATAGGGAATTGCCATGTCGTACTGAATCTATCATCACATTCTTTCTCCCATCCATACCTCTTTCTAGGTTCCCCTGATATAACACCTCCCTACTAAATCTTACACTCTGGTGCAAGTTTCATCTTCCGAAAAAAATCTCTAATTGGATTATCTATTATATCTTACACAAAAACTCCAGTTTCCTAAAGCCTGTGCAAACATCACTCTCCTGGGGTCTTTGGTTTATATCTGGTCTCATTTCCTAATGTGGCCTTTTATGCATCCTCTCTTGGATGCATCCCTGAATGACTTACTGTGTCCCAGGCATGCCTGTACTTTTTTCCAGCTTCTTCCCAGTTCTCTGTGGTTTGGCTTGTGCAGAGACATTTAGTAGTTTCAGTGGTTGTTGAATGTTTATTTCACTGCCGGGAGTGCTCTTTCTTAGATTGCACTTTCTTCCTCACTCTTTCTCTTTTTGAAGTCTTACCCTCTCCCAGAGTCCAGCTTTGGAATTTTTCCTTGCAGCTGTCCACATGGAAGTGATCATGTGCTGTTGGAACTCTGATAGTACTTGTTTTGTTCTTTCTTGTGGGCTTTTCTCCATTTTCCCTTTCTAGTCGTTGCTCTGTGTGTGTGTGTGTGTGTGTGTGTGTGTGTGTGTGTATGTAAGCATGCATATGCATCCATGTATTGGCATGCATTATCTTGTTCTAAACTATAAACCCCTCAGAAGTGCACAGTAAATAATAAATAGTGAATGAATATTTTTTTCCTTGAGGTTCAGTTGGGGGTGGGGTGTTTTATAATTTTTGGTTTTGTGCTGTAAAATAAGTTGTATACCTTTTTCCTCTTTGTTTGAAAACCTCAGGTGAAACATGTAAAAAGCTAGATGGAAATTAAACCAAAGCTGGTTAGATAAAGACTGGTTATAAAATTACTGCAACAGGGTTGAGAAAACAGTTTTGGAAGAGTGGGATACAATGAGATAAAAAAGAGGTCCTTGAGTAGCATTGGTAATAAGCTACCTTTCTTCATCTAAGGTTTAGGAAATTGTTATAGGAAACCAACTAATCTTTATATTAAAAGAATATTGGTACTATATTATTATTCATCCCCAGATCTTTACACAATTGTTGCAAGTAGATTTTCATTTTGTAAGAAAGACTTCCAATTTAAACACTTGGAGTGCGGGAAACGAGTTAAGTCGGCTCGCGTGAATTGCGCGTACTCCGCGGGAGCCGTCTTTAACTCGGTTCATATAGATTTGCGGTGGAGTGCGGGAAACGTGTAAACTCGGGCCGATTGTAACTGCGTATTACCAAATATTTGTTTGTAATCCACCCTTTTGGTGGATGGAACAAAACCAAAAGACAGAGCCATCTTATATTTTGGCGGGAAATTCACCCGCACTCCAAGTGTAAAGTTTCAGTAAAATATTGCTAATTGGTAAGGCTGAGATGAATTAGTAAAAAAGTTAAATTCTAGGATATGTTGACCAAAATGTAGTTTTCTTGTTTTGAAGACATGATAAAATGAACCCAAGCTTTGCAAAACCTTTAGACTTTTTTGAATTGTTGGAGAGAGACATCGAACCAAATTCCTTAGAAAATCTCTTTGGTGGTAAAGGCATTGAAATGTAAATGTATATAATTAATAAGTGCTAGAAAGTTAACCACAGAGCATTGAACATATAGTTTAATTGCTTCATGGAAAAAAAATGAATACTACAATTGGTTGACAATCTTTACAAAAGTGTAGTCAGTAGGAAAATTGCAAAATCATTAGAAAGCAGAAGAGAATAATGATAGGTTAACAAAACTGGGAGGGCTGTGGGTGACCTCTTCAGGTGAACTATTTTAAGGGAAGTATGCTTGAAGAGGCAATGGCTTGCTCAAGTTCATGCATTCAGCTAGAGAACAGCTAGACAAGGCAGGTCACCGGGGTGCATCTGTGGCAGATTGCTTAAAAGCAGTGGGAGGAGTGATGAGCAGCATGTGCTGACAGCAGAGTGGAAGAGACTCATCAGGGATGAATGAAGAATGGGAAACTGGTGAGGAGGACAAGCAGAGGTGATCTGTGGTAACAATGAAGATGCTGGCAGAACTAGACTTGGTCACACATTCCTGCAACTGGGATGGGGCAAAAACAGTCCTCTTTGTACAGACCTGAACGCTAGAAGAAATGACATGTACCTCTGTAGCCCCCGAGGGTGCCATTATGCCATGCTCTTGGTATACTCCTACATGGACATTAAGACTGGGGAACGTTTTCACTGAATATAGTGCTACAAGTTAAGTGGGTTGATTTTGTATCTCTTACCTATAGTCTCAGCCTTACCTGCACCCCAAACTACAGATTATGCTGATGACACTGAATTGCCAAGGCGATAATACTGTATTACTTTAGTATACGCTTCTCAAAGAGGCTAGGAAAAGACAGTACCTTTTAGTCAGCAGATGCCAGTTTTAAAGTTCCCTTAACATTCCTTACGTGTAGAAAACTCATT
Source organism: Myotis lucifugus (assembly GCF_000147115.1). NCBI lineage: Eukaryota > Metazoa > Chordata > Mammalia > Chiroptera > Vespertilionidae > Myotis > Myotis lucifugus. The sequence continues at coordinate 1,024,688 of NW_005871261.1, read as the reverse complement.
CTCCAGATTGGCTTTACTGTAATGACTGGCATTTACGGCTCACCACCAAGCTAACTTCCAGTAGAAATATTGCCAAGCTTACTTTAATGATAGCTGAAACTCCAGTCTTGTCACATAAACAGAACTAATACAGTAAATAAGCTCCCCTAATCTTGCCCATTCAGTCTCATAATTTTGCTGTGAAACAGGAAGGTGCTGCTTATCTGTGTGTTCCAATACCTATCAGTGCCTGTCATGTGAAAGGAGGTGAGGATCTCTTTATAGATAATGTGGAAAAAAACACAGCAGGTTAGACAGCGATGTTCACACATTATGAATTAGAAGAGGCTGAATTAATGACATTTTACTGTGACGATGACAACTTAATTTACAAAGTGCTTTTGCAAGTATTCTCAAATGATTTCCACAAGCTGGTGAAGCAGGTTAGGGTTGGTTTTGTTATTTCCACATAATGTGCCAGGACCAGTGACTGGTATAAAGGTTGCACAGCTAGTAAATGGCAGAAGAAACTGAATCTAGGTTTTCTAACTCCAGGCTCCATGTTCTTTCCAATTTCCTGCCAAAGTTCCTGATAAGGATGATTTTGAGGCGATTTGGGATACCTGTGCCAGAGCTTACAAATTCGAGGGTTCCTCAAATGTCTGAAAGTGAAAGGTCTATAATGCCTTGGCAATATCCAAACTAGGTGCATCATGAGAAATAATTGGATGGGCTTGTTACAAATATAAATTTAGGTTGCCCTGCCAGTGTGGCTCATCAACCTATGAACCAAGAGGACACTGATTCAATTCCTGGTCAGGGCAAATGCCCAGGTTGCAGGCTTGATCCCCAGTAGGGGGCATGCAGGAGGCAGCCAATTGATGTTTCTCATCAGTGTTTCTATCTCTCTATTCCTCTCCCTTCCTCTCTAAAAATCAATAAAAACATTTAAATATATATTATTATATATATATATGGCTTCACTACAGACTTAGTAAATAAAAATCTCTAAGAAAAGAACATGGGAAAGTATTTTTAACAAATAAGATAATTCTTAAGATCATGCATTTTGGGAAACACTGGATTAAGGTCAAGCTAGTCCTAGAAGAAGTCAGTGGGCTATACATGCAGGCTTTTTAACTGGATATCTATTCTCGGTACCAGAGCTTGGTTTATAATAGTGTTAAAACCTCCAATGATTTCTGTATTAAATATTTACTTATAATTTTGACAATTACATAGAGATTCTATTTTAGGCTAGTTCTGTGTTTGTGCATTTTAAATAGATTAGGAAAAAAAAGAAAACTTGGAACTTCAACGTGTTTCTATGCAATGAGAACCACAAATAGCACATCCAGGATTTCCTTGTCTTTACTAATTAAAGATTGAGGGTGAATAAGAATGGTTTTTGGTAGCTGCAAATAACAGAAGTTTTTATTTGCTTTATGTTTAAGTAGGACCATAAAAGGATAGCTGAAGATTTTATTTTATTTTTTTACACTTAGAGAAAAGAAAGTTTTAAGTCTGCTTTTTTTTTTTTAAAGATTTTTATTGTACTAGAGAGAGAAGAAGGGAGAGGAAGAGAGAGACAGAGAGAGATCGCTGCCTCCTGCATGCTCCACACTGAGTATTGAGCCTGAAACGGCACAAGCCCTGACCTGGAAGTGTTAAATCTGCTTTTTAATAGGTGGTCTAAATAATTTATCTTTATTGTGAAATTAATGTGATATTTATTGATGATGATTCTTAAAGAGCCAATAGACTTAAAAGAGGATGTTCCAATTAGTTTTTTCCTTAAGTTTTTTAAAAGTCCTCCCAAATGATGAGGAAGAAGGAAATGGGATTAAGTTTAACCAGATGAAATTTAGATTTTAGTTGGCCAGCTCAGTGATCTTTGTAGTGATTAAACAGTGGAATGGGATCACTCATTCATTCAGCAGGTGAATATTCATGATGTGCTGACTGTGTTCCAGATATAGTACTGAGTTTGGAATATAGTGGTGAGCAAGAAAGCCATGATCTTTTCCTCCACTGGTGTAGCAGAGAAGATAGATCATTATATAAGCAGCTCCAAAACATGTAATATGAGCCAGCTATGGGAGCATTAACCTAGTCCAAGGGTTTCGAGTAGGTTTTCTGAAAGAAGTAACACTTAATCCAAGATGTGGGGGAGAAGAAGATGATGATGTTCATAATAGTAATGACATACAGTGTTTATTAAAAAGGTTACCATGTACCACATACTTTTCTAATTGCCTGAATAAAATCATTTACTCCTCCCATAATCCAATAAGGTAGGTCCTATTAATAGTCTCATTTTTGCTGAAAGAAAGCTATTTGCCCAAACTCTCATACTAGTAAATGGAGGAGCATCTGACATTTGAAATCCTGTTAACCACTATGCAAACTGCACTGATGAATTAGGGATGGACAGGCCAGAGGAGTTGGAGGGCAGGAGAATATTTCCTGCAGAGGGAACACTTTAGGGGGAGCCCTGGAGGCAAGTGAGAACATTCAGGAACTTTGGGCTGAGATTCTTTGGGAGGAGAGAGGCAAGAAGTAAGACTAGATAGGGAAATGGGCAGGGGTGCAGTCACAAAGGACCCTGAGGCTATTGGTGGGGGTTTTGTTTATCCTAAGGGCAGGGGGAAATCACTGAAAGATTTTAAGCGGTAGATGTCAGAATTACGTTTATATTTTGGACAGTTTACTCTGGCATTTTGGAGAATGGATGTGGAGAGGGCAACCCAGGAGACAGGGAGATCAACAGAGACCTGCAGTGGTGATAATCCAGGGATTGAGTAATGGTGGCTAATTAAGGGGGAGGGGGCTGTGGATGTAAGCCAGGGAGACGATGAGAGAGATAGGAGGTGGAAGTCCTGGGTTGTGGGGTAATGGAGTTGAGTCGCAAAGTCAAGGACTGTGAGGTCTGGGTAGGTGCTGGCACTAGTCACTGACATTGGAAAAACAAAAAGAGAAACAATAGGCTTTGGGAGGAAAATAATGAGGTTCATTTCTGACAGGTTCTGTGTGAATGTCAGGCAATCTTATAGATTAGTATTAGGCTGAGCTAATGTTCTAAGTTCCTTACCAGAGTCCTTTGGTTCAGCTACCATTTATAGTAGTCATAAATTATATGCTACATTATACAGGTCTATAGAAAAGTTGGGAGCCTCAGCATGTATTATTTTAGGAAAGAGAGAACATTATTTTTGAATGGTTTGAGTGTATTCCGTGTAGCACTTTGTGCCTTAGTTTGGTAAATGTTTGCTATTTCCTTTTTAGGCAGAAAAGCAAGGAAGTGTATTGGACCATTAGAAGACCTGAGTTCATATTCCACTTTCCTACCTTTGACATTTATTAGCTGCGGAATCTTTGGTCAGCCATTCTGTTTATTTGATCTATCACATATGTCTAAAAATACTTACTTTTTCTGTCTTCAGAAATGTTAAGAGTCTCTGAATAGTCTTTGGAAGCACTATAGAAAGTACAAAGCATTATACACAAATGAGACATTGCTTCCCCCCTTCCGTTCTCAGTCAGAAGCCTAGAAATAGAATTGCCCTATGAGTTGATCAAACCCTTTGTGCGAAGTTCAAATTGCTTCAGAGATTTATTTTGGGATCTGTTGCAACTTTGTCGTGATCAACACCTAAGTCTCTTTTGATGTGATTATTTAATATGTCAATTTTAGAATGTATCTAAAACAGATTTTTTTTACAACTTTATTATTGTAAGCTGGTTTCTGAATTAAAAGTTAAACTAGTTTAAGCACTAATTGTGTTAGTTTTAAAGAAATACCTTAAGCTTCAACTTTATTTTTAGCATATACAAAAACCATGGCTAGGTGAAATGGTAAGGAAATAGTTGAATTATTGGTAGTGAAGTGCCATTTCAACTGTGATATAATTTGGAAGACTTTCAAGCTTGACATAGGGAGGGAGACCGGGAAGGGAACTCAGCCAATAAAGGGGCCATTATCAAGTGCTGTGGTCAACTGTATTCTAATCCCACAGCAGAACTCTGGAGCTATGCAGAATTTAAGTTTCAGAGTTTCTTCACCTATGGGATCAGAATACTCAGAATTTATACACCCACAGCCATTAGTTACTGGGTGAGGGTTGTTGGTGGAGAAAAGCATTAATTTGATAGCACTTCTATCCACTGTGTGCTTGGGTGTTGCTGGTTTCAGCTACAGAGAAAATCCTTGTGCCAAGAGATGCATTTGGACTCTCCACCAATGGTATGGCCAGAGTGGATGTGGATGGGGCACCACCGGCTTAGCTTAATTCCCATCACAATATTTGCCCTTGGTTTCATTTTCTTTAAACACAGCAACAAAATAAGACCAAGGAAAAGGTAGAAAAGGAGTTAATTTCTGGAGATAATCAAAGAAATAGAATTGAGGCATAATTTGATGTATGTTATCTTTCATTGTGGGTAGATGTTTTGCCACTTCTTAAGGTGGATTGGCCTAATTCTAAATATTTTAACATTTTTAAAAAACTGCAAGTGATTAGAGAATGGACCTTACAAGTTTAGTTTGTATTAAAAGTATAAGTTAATCTCTTCCTCTTCATAATTTAATTCTAATTTACTGAATGGGAGCTATTTATATCATTGCCACTTTGCCCCTTTATTGGTATTTGTACCTCATGTCAGGCATATGACATATATCTTGGATAGCTCAAGGATAAGGTGTAATATCACGGAAGTTGTGTCGTTTCTTCTTGAGCTCTCTCCAGACTCCCATAATTTTTCTTTTATTTATTTTATTCAGCAAACATTTGATTACCTTTGGTCTTCTTGAGCTCTCTCCAGACTCCCATAATTTTTCTTTTATTTATTTTATTCAGCAAACATTTGATTACCTCTGGTGTTCCGGATTCTTTGTAATGTAGCAGTGAACTCAATGGGCAGCCTTGGCTCTCATGGAACTTTCATTTTAATAGGAAAGGATGGACAATAAGCAAACTCATACTTGGGAAGTCTGGTGGTGAGATATACTAAGAAGAAAAATAAAGCAAGGTAGACGATAGAGAATAACAGAGGAAGAAGGAAAGGAAGTTTCACTCCTTCTGTTTTACATAGGGTGGTTAGGCAAGATTTTCTCCTCAGGTGACTTTTAAACTCAGACCTGAGTGGAATTTCCTCTCTCTATTCCAGCCCTACTGGCCTCCTTGCTGTTCCTTGTGCATCTACAGCACACACTTTGTACTAGCTTACCCTTCTGCCTGGAAGACTCTTCGTATGGATAGCCATGATGTAAATAAATAGGGAAAGAATTGGGAGCAACCAATTGTGTTGTCAGGCAAATGGAATTATTTCTTCTCTTAGGACTGCACGGGATGGTCCGGAGGCCATTGAATTACGAAGCCCTAGCTGGGACTTTTGGGTTTCTTTGGTAAATCACTTAATATAACATGAATAATTTGTTTAAATATACATGTTTAGATGATCTTTTTGAAGGTGTAATCCCACTTAAGTTATTTTGCCCCATTTTCTACTTAAAAAAAATTAACTGGGCCTATCTATAACAAAAAACTAAGTTATAATAACTTGTCAGTTGACTTAATAAAACACGATGCCCTGTGTAATATCCATAGAGAGGTGTCCTCCATCACATTACTTTCAACACAGTAAAAGCTTAGAAAGCTTACTGGTAAGTGGAAGCCTAATAGTTTTATTCAAAAGCAAGTCTTAAAACAGGAGGCTATTGTTTTATAAGCTACCCTGAAAACTGCATTTATTTAATTTATCTAGAAATGCAGTATTTATGTGTCTCTTTACTAATTTTTTTTCCTAACCATATTGCACTAAACCCTTAAGATTGATTAGGTTTATAAAGAAAAGGCAGCTATGAATGAATTGCTGAATAGCATCCCCTGTTGGCTTATCTCTAAAATGATAATGCAAAAAATAGAAAATAAAAATGAGCTATTTTTGCTGGGCAGGATTTATATCATTGCAAAAGAACCAAGTAATTCAACAGCACATTCTCGTGAAAATGTTTTGTGGGTACTATACTAAAGAAGAGTTTCTGTTTGGACTCACACTTTAGGTTATTGGATGCCTAAGGTGTCCACCATTAAAAAAATTATTCTTTGCTCTCCACCTCATCTTTTATTTATACTTTATAGATCGTGGTGTTTGGAACACATTTTTTTTTGTCTTAACTCTTAGCCAATTAGTGATTATCTTTAATAATGATTTTCATGATAACAGAGCTGAAATTGAGAAATATTACTGAAATATCCTTTATGATAGCAGCTTCCCCTCCTTTCTCACCCAGCCTTTTTCTGGAACTGTAGAACAGAACAAATGGTTTCACCAAATTTTCTTTGAGCTAACTGTGCCCTCCAGTGGAGAAAACACAGGGCAGTGAAATAGCCCAGGTAACAAGCAGCAGAGAGGAGCGGATGTAACAGATCCAGGTTAGGTCCAAGCTGCGTAACTATTTTCTCCATAAAAGAAAGAGCTTGTTTTCACCCCTCATAAGCAAGAATGTTAGGCATAAGTCCTCCTCTTTGTGAGTTTGTTGAAGAGCTGAAGAGGGATTATTAGCAGTGTTTTGACTTAATTGCCTTTGACAAAGTAGTTGATGCAGCGCTTTGCTGCGTTTTGTCCCCTTTTTAATGACGTATTCAGTTATGAAACATTAGGCAAATCTAGTAAGAGGAGAATAGGGAGTAATTGGATTTTTTCCCCTAGAGTGAACTCAGATGATGACTTTATCTTTTTTAATTTTTGAAGAGACAAAAGAAAACACCAAAAATAATTTAGTGGATGTAAACAAGAAACATTTTGCTGCAATATCTATGTATATTTAAAGCACTCAGAAAATTGTGGTTGACCACTTCTCCCTTCTCTTTTGGGTGGAAAGGGCTGCTGTCTTAACACGGGGGCTTCATCTGGGGGCACAGTGACTGCATGTGCCTGAGCCCCTGTGAGCACAGCAGAGGCACATGCTCAGGACGTGGGCTGGTGCATGTGGCAGCACTGAGCTGGGGAATGGAGCCAGGGGTCCAGGGTGCTGAATTCTGCACCATGATGATGTGCACATTGTGTCTGCAGGTGTTCTCTGTGTCTACCTTCCTGCCTTCCAGGGAGGGAGAACTAAATTACCCTGTTGAAGGGGAAACATAAAAGGAGATTTGATGGTAGTTTTTAAAAGGATTTAGTGGTTGATATCAGAGAAATGGTACACACAGGCTTCCTTTTTCTTAACTCTAAAACCCGGCCCTACTGTCCTTACAGTGAATTGCCATTTGAAATTTTCTTCATATTCAAGAAATACAAGCTTCCTTCCATATCTTATTTTAATGGCGTATGAACTATGTAAATTTTTTTACATTTAGAGTGAATCTTAAAATTTAAGCATCTGGAGGACAATTAGAAATAAAAACGTGACTTAAAAAAACCTTAACAACACAGGTTTTTGAGCAAGAATCTTGCATAGTAAACTTTAAAAGGCATAATGTCTTTCACTTGAACCATCTTTTATAGAACAACATACATTTCTTAAAGAGACACTGTCAAAATGAACTCATTTTTAAAAAGCACATGTGGACTTTTAAATGACATTTTGAAATTTATGATGGAAAATTATAATACGAATGTGATTTAGTTTCTTAAAAATTCTTTACCTTTGTCACTTTTATTTTAAATAATGAATTGCTATGTTTGAAGATCAGGTTCATTTGGACTATAATAACTGACTCTAGAGGGTGCTAATGAGCACCAGACACTTCCTAAAAACTGAAGATGATTTTTATTACAATGATGTTTCCTTTGCATTTTAATCTAGTACTTGAATATAAATATATTTTGCCTAACAGAGCTCAAAACAAAGGTACTTAGGATATTTTTTTAATTGGGCAAGTAATTTACCATTGTACTTTGAAATTCTTTGAAAATTTCATTGAATTTGTGCAATTTCTATAAACCACTTTTGAATCCCACTTTTGAAAGCTTGTTTAATATTTCAGAAGAAAAGAAACTATTTCACGGATATACAGGATAAATCTTAGCACTGGATACATTTTTCATCTTTTAAATTTAGATAAGTTTGCAGAGATATTTACTTTATCTTTAGAAAGAAGCTGTTTAAAAAGTGTATTCCAAAGTTAGATTTTATAGAATTAACATCTAGCTATTAGAGTTCCAGATAACATATGCCTTATATATTCTAGCAGGTAAAATACTTTAAAACTATAGTGTGATAATTTTAAGAAAATGATTGGAGTTTTAAGATGAGAAGGCTTTTCAAAAATTGTCCTTTTCCCCAAATTCAGAAGATGGTGATGTTGAACATATACATTAAGAAAAAGGTTTATGTTACTGGAAGAAGAGCTTATTAAACAAAGTGAATTGTCATTAATTGGAATATAAGTCACTTCAAAAAATGAATTTTAACAACCTTTGCATCCTATCAGACTATGAAAAAAATGATGTATTTCTTTTTCCCTGACTACCCCTCTATTTAATATTTCTTCTGAAATATCACACTGTTTTTATTACTGCAGGCAGGAGCCATAATGGAAGAATTCTTTAATAATTTGATATGAAATTGTGTTTCATTTCTTTTAAGGAAGTGTTGATCATAGAACACTATACCTACTCTGCATAGTTTGGTTGCCATTGGCAACATGTGGCTATTGAGCACTTAAAATTTGGCTAGTGAGACTGAGGAACTGAATTTTTAATTTTATCTAATTTTAATTTAAAGTTAAATTAACAGCCACCTGTGGCTAGTGGCCACTGTGTTGGGCAGCATAGATTTACAGCGCCTCTGCTAGGTGATAGCTGTATCAGGGATTGAATTATTACTCTGCTAGTCTGTATGCTTCGTATCAGGGATTGAATTATGACTCTGCTAGTCTGTATGCTTCATTCATTCCTCCACATTTTTATAATCTTGCTTGCGATACTGTATAATAATCAAATTTATGTGAAAAGGAGGGGAATTGTGTCCTGAAAAGAAAGTTGGTAAGGTTTAAAATCTGTTTAGGTCTGGAATCCTGTGACTTTTAAAACCCACAAATTAAATTGTGTTTGCCCTTTGGGTGTGTCTCAAACCATGAAGGTTTTCTTTTGTGCTTTTGAGATAAAAATACAGATACGCCAAAGAAACAGCAAACCAGAACTCAGTTACCTGCGTAGAAACTTTATTTGTTGTAATGTAGCCCGCGAATCACACAAGGACGCCTCAAGAAGTCGAATTAAAGAGTCACATTTATTGCAAATCCGGGACTATGAGGGGGCATTTCGCTCTCCCAGATCTCATAGTGCCCGCCCCAGCCCCAACACCAGATTTATATAGGCAAAGATCACAAAGGTATTGATTACATCCCAAGGTTTGGAATGAGGAACCTGGTTTGCAAAAAGCAGTTTACAGAAGCAGAAGCAGTTTTACTTAAGCATGTTATCTAAATTATAGTTTTGGGTCTCAGGATCACTGAATTGACAGAAACACATTATCTAGAATAGAACCCTCGGGTCTGGAATGAGGAACCTGGTTTGCAAAAAAGCAGTTTACAGAAGCAGACTTAAGCATGTTATCTAAATTATAGTTTTGGGTCTCCAGGTCACTGGGTCAACAGGGACACATTAACTGGAGCCCTCTGACCTTGGGATCATTGTGCTGTTGTTCCCAGGTAAAGGGAAATGTGCTTTCTAAGACCGGTATGACCACAACCAATGGGATATTCACATTACAATTAATAGGGTATTTAATTGAATGGGATAATTTATATAATTCAGAAAATCAAAATAACTTTTCTATTGTTAAAGCAAATAAGTACAGAAGCCAAACAGCAGGGTTAAAGTTAAACTATAGTTTCTACCTGAGATGATTGCTACCATATGTACTTCAATTTGGGAGTTGGTATGCTTTTCTGAATGACCTTAAGTATAACAAGTCTTCCTACTTTGAGAGTAAACTTGAGTATTGTAAAGAGGAAATTTTAGCTCCTATCTGATAAATAATGATAAAAAAGTTTGAATAATGCCTTATAGTTTCCCAGGCAGTTGCAATTCCATCTTTTTGGATTATTAGCTACCTTTTTCTTCAGAGAGGGAACCATGATTTAATAAAAAAATTAAGATTTATTCATTCAAAAGACATCTATTATTCATTTACTATTATATGTAGATTTCTATGTTAGGAATGGAAGAACAATTCCTTTCCTGGAAGAACTAACTATTTAGTGGGGACAATTAAACAAATAAGAAGTTATAATATGATATGCCCACTGTTATGCTATATGTATGTATGCATAGGATGCAGTGGAAGAGCATGAGAAGCACGTGGAGCGGGTGATTGATGAGGCATCAGGAGTCCACCAGGTACAGAAGTGGGGGAAGGGCACTCCAGGAAGTGCAGTCAGCAGGGGCAAAGGTGTGACAGTATTGATGTTCTAATTCAGTACAGGGAAGATACCTGAAAATTCAGGTGCACAAAATTTGGTCTTATATCATCTTGACCTTGTTTTTCTTCTGGCTCAGTCTGAAGAAGGGCTGGCTAAAAATAGCTCCTGGTACAATGATAAATAAAGCATCCAAGTAACAATTTCAAGGAGAAAGTTAAAACTAGATTTAGTTACAGTATTTAGCAAACACTAACTTAGAATACTGGTGTACTAATTAGAAATCATTTTCTTTATTAAAGCAGATTCCTAAGGGCCCCTCCTTGTTCCCCTCACTATAATATAAGCTCCACAGGGCTTTAATTCACTGATATTTTCCCAGGTTATTATTCTAAAAATCATTGTGAATGTTTAAAAGTATTAAAAATGTATTTTTTCAAAATTGAAAAATTCACACATTTCCATTACTCAGACTGACCTTTTCCTCAGTGTTTCAATTACCTATTGCTGTATAATAAACTGTCCCAAAACTCAGTGGCTTAAGCAAACAGCCAAACATATTATTGTTAATGATTTGTGGATCGAGCATTTGAGCATGGTTCAGTGGAGATAGCTGTTCTCTATTCCACATGGTTGACTGGGGCATCTCTATTGAGGCAAGAGGGAGCCTCAGTTCTCCTCCATGTGGCCTCTCCGGATGGTCTGTAATCATTCACTCTACTAGGTTGAGCTTCCTTACATCGCACTGAAATTGTTCCAAGAAAGTAAAAATAGAAGTTGCAAGGTATCTTAAAGCCTCGACCTGGAAGTCAGACGGTGTCACTTTTGCCACATTCTGTTGACTCAAGGGAGTCACAGGACCATTTCAAAATCAAGCAGAAGGGGAAAGATTCCACCTTTTGATTGAAGAATGGCAAACTCCCATAGCAAAGTGGTGTAGGAGGAGGAGGTATTGTTGCAACCATCTTGGGAAGGGACCTGTTATGGTCAGCTCTCTGAGTGTAACAATTCACATTTTTTGCACATGCAAAATACACTTGCCCATCTCCCAGAAGTCTTACTCCATTATGGCATCAACTTCAAGTCCAGGATCTTATTAAAGTCATGATGCACATGAAGTTTCTCAGGCACATCTGCTTCAGTGCAGCTTATGATCTAGAGGTCTGTGAACTAAGAAGACAAGATGTCTACCCCATCCACCTCACCTGCCCACACCCACCAGGAAAACTGCATAGTTAGTTACTGTGCAGTGTTTGGCACAGCTGAATACCACCAAGAATCAGGCAGTTTTTGTTGTACTGTGTTGTGAAAACTTCATTGGTTCCTGAAGTGTTATCTGGGTGTTTTTTCTATTTATTCCAAATGGGGTGGTCATAAAGGATCAAGTGTAATTTATTATTCACATTTTATTGTTATGGAGAGTTAATTCATTTTTACTATTAAAAATGCTGGTATGACAGTATTCAGAATGTTCTAGAGCAGTGGTTCTCAACCTTCCTAATGCCGCGACCCTTTAATACAGTTCCTCATGTTGTGGTGACCCCCAACCATAAAATTATGTTCATTGCTACTTTATAACTGTAATTTTGCTACTGTTATGAATCATAATGTAAATATCTGATATGCAGGATGTATTTTCATTGTTACAAATTGAACGTAATTAAAGCATAGTGATTAATCACAAAAACAATATGTAATTATATATGTGTTTTCCGATGGTCTTAGGTGACCCCTGTGAAAGGGTCGTTCGACCCCCAAAGGGGTCGTGACCCACAGGTTGAGAACCGCTGTTCTAGAGCCTTCCAGAGGTTTGTAACTCTTAGAGTTGAAATCATAATTTAGCTAAGAGCAGAATCATAACCACATAAGGCAGGATTGAGTAAGGTGACTGGATTTGATGAATTAAAGCGCTGCTTGTGAAGGACTGTATATTCACTTTTGCATTTTAGCTAACAACTTTTTATTGTAGAGTTCAGATGCAAAATGAGATCAGGCTTTTCACCTCATCTCCAAAGTCATTTGCAGATAACATTTTGACAAGATCTGCCATTTAAGTCAGCATGGCTTAGAAATCATTTGCAATTTTATTTTTAAATTGTGATTTTAGGATATTATCCCAACATGGTCATAATGGCACTCTGTTTTACTATAATTGGGCTGAGAGAAATTAATCTTTTACATAAGGTGAGTTAATGGCTTATTACTATTACCATTTATCATTTTTTAGTAAGTGAAAATCACTTAAAATTAAATTCAAATTCAGATATAGATATATTATATAGAGAATATAAGTGATTTAAAACCATGTAAAATATCTTCTCTTGCCAACAAAACATTCAGTTTTTCTGTCTTTGTGAAACCTTGAGTCAAAATGTGCTAGTGAGTGAGTGTGTTTGTATTCCAGTGGTGTAGCTGAACCAGACAGGTCTGCAGCACAGTGGTTTATTTTTAGACACTGGGTTGCCATTTTTATCCTGCAAAAATATTCATCAGTGTCGTGCTGACAGGCCATCGGTTTTATAAATGTGTCACACAGGCCAGATTTTGTTCTTTGTCTCACTTTCCCTCCAACTCTTCTTTTCCCTTTGATTTGTTTATACAGCTGTTTGGAGGAGGAGGATGTTTTTATTTCATGAATTAGATACTTCAATTCACAGATTTTCAGTATCACATAGTTCATTCACCTATCTGCAGCTCCTTCCGCATCTCTACTGTCTATTATGGGAAACTGCTATTGAGCTGATTGAATATTCATCATCCAAAAATATCTATTGAAAATCTATATGCCAGGTTCTATTTTAGTTACCTAGATTCATCCATAATAAAATATAATAATTCCTATCCTTGTGAAGCTTACATTCTAATTGGGGAGAGAAGTGAAAAAAAAACACACCAAAATGTAAGTTATTAGTATATTAGAAGGTGGGTCTCAGAAAACGTTTCATAAAGAAGGGCCTATGTAAATTAGGTTATAAGAGAACAATGGAATTTTAGTAAGTGAAGGCTAAGTAAGAGAAAGGCTCAAGAGAGGAACAGATTAAGAAAGGATGGTGGTGTGTCCTCAAAATGGACTCTTGGTGAGAGTGCTGTGTTAGTTATCAAGTAGCCACGAACCTCAAATATAAGTTTTTGTAAGATTTCTAAATTTAAAAAACTTCCCGTGTTACTGTTATTTTTCTCACTTATAACAGTTAGCAGTCAGATACTTAAAAGAACTAACAATAATGATACTAATATATAGTTCTAAACAGTGTACTAAACAACAATAATAATAAAATATGGCTGATGCTTATATAATGCTAATTATGTGCCATAAACTTTTGTAAGGATTTGGTATCATAGTCATACTAGTATACTAATCTCTGAATTAAGTACCATCACTATTGCCATTTTATAGATGAGTGAATTGAGGTAGTTAATTGGATCGAGGTATTTATCTTTAAGGACAACAAAGGAAAAAGACAACCAGAGAGATAGCATCTCATTCCATAGTCCAGTGGATAGAGTAGGTGAGAAGACCGCTAATGGGGTTGAATCCCCAAAGCCTGAGCAAATGAACAAGAAGAAATTGAGGGCATGAATTGGGCCTGAGATGGCTGTATAGTTTCTCCTGATTTCTGCAACTAAGCCTTACCATTAGATGTCATTTGGCCCAGAGCTCTATCATATTTCAGAGATAGTCTTCCTGTTGCTAAGCCCCAAGCATATACCAGTACTTTGCTCAACAGGTACCATTAGAATCCTTTGCTCTTAGAGAGTGTCTTTGTTTCTTCACTTGGTTATCTCTTGAATTATATGAAAGGGGAATTTCCCAGCTTCAGCACTGGCCTTCTATTGGACTGAGCCTCCAAGATTAAGCACATTGAGGTAGTATCTGAATAGCTCTTCTAGAAGAAATGTTATGACATGGCCTGTCTATTAAAATTTCCATATTGTTTCTGGTACACATTCTGTCCCTAATTAGAAACTGCCAGTTTGTCAGAATACAAGTGTAGTCCACTCTTTAGAAACTTAGTGTAAAAAAATAGAAATTTATAAAAATAGCTAATGTGTGTTTGCATTCTAAAAATATTTTTAAGGCTTCTATTAAGTTAACTGGGGGAGTTTGCTTTACACAATGAATTAGCAGATTTTATGTATACAGTATATAAATGTGAGGCCATAGTTATTATTTAAAGGGTAAAGTTACTTAAATGTACTTTATATGGAGTATTCAGTCATGATACAATGTCATGCTCATTCTCATTGACGGGAACAGTTGTGTAGTCAGATAAGCATATGACAGAGAGGACTGTGGCCCGTTAAAGGCCAAAAGGCCTGTGGAGCCTTACTGGTCCTGTTAGATCCAGCAGCCCTTGTCGGAAGGAAAAGTAGATTCCATCAGACAAATTTAATGTAAAATGTTACAGCAGTCCTCATTATTTTCAGTAGATATGTCCTTAATTATTCTTATTCTATATCGTATCCCCAAAGTAGCCCTGTTGTATTTAAAACATTTTTTTTTCTTTTTTGAAAGATATTTTTATTGATTTCAGAGAGGAGTAGAGGGAGAGAGAGAGAAACATCATCAACGACGTGAGAGAGTCATTGACCGGCTGCTTCCTGCATTCCCACATTGAGGATCAAGCCTGCAACCCAGGCATGTGCTCTGACCAGGAACCTAACTGTGACCTTCTGGTTCATAGGTGGACACTCAACCACTAGGCAACACTGGCTGGGCAGCCCTGTTGTGTTTAAATCTGAGTAGAAGGCTCCAGGGAAGACCAAGGTTAGTGCACAGGACTACATTCAACCAACTGAGCCACTCGGTTGGGCTCTTTTATTTTTTAAAAAATATATTTCTGTTGACCTCAGATAGGAAGGGAAAGGGAGAGAAAGAGATACAGAAACACCAATGATGAGAGAGAATCACTGATCGGCTGCCTCCTGCATGCCCCACTCCGGGGATGGAGCCCGAAACCCAGGCATGTGTCCCTGACTGGAATCGAACCCAGAACCCCACAGGCTGATGCTCTGAGCCAAACCAGCCAGGGCTCTTCTATTGTTTTAAATCACAGTTCTGAGTTGACTTAATACTCTTTCTAAAACTTGTGGATGTGTGTGTTTTTAGACATTAAAGATGAGAGAGAAGCCATGGCTATGACTTTATATCCATCATAGCCATGGAATCATAGGGTCTTGGCCATACATTTAATGTATGACTACACTTACAAGATGTTGACACTCAGGCTCAGCAATGTTAATTACTAGTCCAGGTTCATTTAGCTAGCAGAACTAGGACATAGGTTTCCTGACTGCTAGTCAACTCACCACTATATTATGTGGAATATAATCTCTGTAATTGAGAAAAATAGTGTTGGATTACATGAAGCTCCTTTAAAAAGATTCAGTTAGAAATGTATTTCGTTGAATGCTCATTTTGAAAAGTGTGATAATTGTCGAGTTGCTCAGCATAATTTCATTGGCAGTCTTGAGTTTTCCTAAAAAATAGAGTTTCCAGCCAGATGTTGTCTGACAGGAGGGAATTGTGCTTCCATGGTTTTGGCTCTTCAGGGATGAGTTTAAAACAAAAACTAGTAGAGAGAATAGATTAGCATTTTTTATTTCCTTCCTTAAATTTGTTGTTGATACTAGTTAGTCATCAAGATATATATTGTAAATTGTTTATCAAATTGTCTTTTGAGGAAGCTGTTTTAAAGTTCTTGACCAGGCCAGCATTAGGGATGACAAGTAGACGAACTTGATTTCTCCTAGGGGTAAAGTACC